>NC_134882.1:45092424-45097424 GCF_041734735.1 Babylonia areolata | reverse complement strand
TTCAGTTTTTTTTTTTTTCTTTTTTTTTTCTTCGTGTCTTCTTCTTTGTCGCGTCCTCTCCGCACTCTTCTTGTATTTCTTTCCTCTCCCTCTCACCCTCTCTATCAGATTCCCGTTCTTATCTCCCCCTCTCTCCCTCTCTATCAGATTCCCGTCCTTATCTCCCCCTCTCTCCCTCTCTATCAGATTCCCGTCCTTATCTCCCCCTCTCTCCCTCTCTATCAGATTCCCGTCCTTATCTCCCCCTCTCACCCTCTCTATCAGATTCCCGTCCTTATCTCCCCCTCTCTCCCTCTCTATCAGATTCCCGTCCTTATCTCCCCCTCTCTCCCTCTCTATCAGATTCCCGTCATTATCAACCTAGAACCGTCAACGGTTTTGTTATTTGATTTTTCTGTCTTTAATCTTCTCCTTTTTTTTTTTTTTTCTTCGTGTCTTCTCGTTCGTTCGTTCGTTCTTTAGTTTAACGTCTTTTCACTGTAAGTGATATCAGACGAGACTTCTCGTGTCTTCTCCTTTGTCGCGTCCTCTCCGCACTCTTCTTGTATTTCTTTCCTCTCCCTCTCACCCTCTCTATCAGATTCCCGTCCTTATCTCTCCCTCTCTATCAGATTCCCGTCCTTATCTCTCCCTCTCACCCTCTCTATCAGATTCCCGTCCTTATCTCTCCCTCTCACCCTCTCTATCAGATTCCCGTCCTTATCTCTCCCTCTCTCCCTCTCTATCAGATTCCCGTCCTTATCTCTCCCTCTCTCCCTCTCTATCAGATTCCCGTCCTTATCTCTCCCTCTCTCCCTCTCTATCAGATTCCCGTCCTTATCTCTCCCTCTCACCCTCTCTATCAGATTCCCGTCCTTATCTCTCCCTCTAACCCTCTCTATCAGATTCCCGTTCTTATCTCTCCCTCTCACCCTCTTTATCTCCCTCTCACCCTATCATACTCCCGTCCTTATCTCTCCCTATCACCCTCTCTATCAGATTCCCGTCCTTATCTCTCCCTATCACCCTCTCTATCAGATTCCCGTCCTTATCTCCCCCTCTCTCCCTCTCTATCAGATTCCCGTCCTTATCTCCCCCTCTCACCCTCTCTATCAGATTCCCGTCCTTATCTCTCCCTATCACCCTCTCTATCAGATTCCCGTCCTTATCTCCCCCTCTCTCCCTCTCTATCAGATTCCCGTCCTTATCTCCCCCTCTCTCCCTCTCTATCAGATTCCCGTCCTTATCTCCCCCTCTCACCCTCTCTATCAGATTCCCGTCCTTATCTCTCCCTATCACCCTCTCTATCAGATTCCCGTCCTTATCTCCCCCTCTCTCCCTCTCTATCAGATTCCCGTCCTTATCTCTCCCTCTCTCCCTCTCTATCAGATTCCCGTCCTTATCTCTCCCTCTCTCCCTCTCTATCAGATTCCCGTCCTTATCTCTCCCTATCACCCTCTGTATCAGATTCCCGTCCTTATCTCTCCCTCTCTCCCTCTCTATCAGATTCCCGTCCTTATCTCTCCCTCTCTCCCTCTCTATCAGATTCCCGTCCTTATCTCTCCCTCTCTCCCTCTCTATCAGATTCCCGTCCTTATCTCTCCCTCTCTCCCTCTCTATCAGATTCCCGTCCTTATCAACCTAGAACCGTCAACGGTTTTGTTCTTTGATTTTCCTGTCTTTAATCTTCTTCTTTAGAGGTATCTGATCGATTTGTTCTCGCTGTTGACCCCCCCTCTTTTGTTCTTTCTTTCGTCCTGGACAGAAAGCAGTGGTTATTGCGCCGATTGTGAGTTGCTCTCCCCATCCCCTTCCCCCTCTTCAAGAGGGGATGACGGTTCCAGAGGCGACTGGGTTCCTCCGTGTCGTCAGCGGTGTCTTTCATCGTTGTGGCTGGGAGCCAAGAAAAGCTTGGGTGTGGCAGCCTAAAACTACCTCCCCCCCCCATGATGATTTCACCCCGGGGTTACTCTGGACCCACTTGGGTCATATGTGGCTTGTTTAGATCGACCACCCCCAGCCACACCAATTGCTTATTTGAAATTACCTGCTTTCTACGAGTTCAATCATACTATATTCTTCTCCATCGTTTGTGGGCTGCGACCCCCACGTTCACAAGTACACATGTACGAGTGGGCTTCAACATTCACGGTCGTTTTTACCTCGCCACTTAGGCAGCCATATTCCATGTTCGGATGTTATCCTACTGTATGAAAATGAAGGTGGTCGATCTGAGCTAGCAGTTACTGACCCCCTCCCCCTCCCTCCCAACCCACACACTCCCCTTCTGCTGAAGCAAACATTGGGAGTTCTTCATCACTAGCCTCAACTACTGATTCTAACTGGGCCAGATGTACTACCGGGGGTTATTTCAGTCTGTCAGCAACCGCATTCAGTCAACTTGAAAATAAACCATTCTGCGTCTATTGTATCTGTTGTGCCAGCATATGTCCAAAACTATCCACCGGGCTAACCAAGTCATCAGACACAAACACCAGTGTACACAATTGACTAAGTCCCCAGCTGCATCGTTGATCACATCTGTAAACAGTTCATTCAACGCCCACTATGGGAGGGACTCATCATACCGCCATCATCGATTCCCATTTCCATTAGGAGGGTGGAAGGGTTGGGGGAAGTCACTTCTGAATAGGTGAAGTTTACCCAGAAGGGTCATTTCAAGCTGGTCCACACAGACCCCGGAGTTAAATCTGGGATAGCCAAGTTTGACCCTGGGGTACAATCAAAGGGGGGGGGGGGGGTACAAATAGGCTGCTACACCGGCAGTGCAAAAAAGAGAGAGAGAGAGAGAGAGAGAGAGAGAGAGAGAGAGAGAGGAAAGAAAACATCCGTCAGCCATACTAGCACCCGAAGGAACACAAGGCGAGTGGGGCGGGGGTGGTCGGAAATGATGACAGTATTAGGGTAAGTCCTTCCCACGGTGGGTGTTTAATGAGCTGTTTACAGATACAATAAATGATGCGGGTAATACCTTGGAGACATTCAATTTTGTACACGGGTGTTTGTGTCTGATGACTTGGGGGTATTCCTGGTGGATAGTTTTGGGTCGTATGTTGGTGCAATAGATACATTAGCTGCAGAATGGTTTACTTTTCAATGTTGTTTGAATGTGGTTTACTGATAAATCTCTCTCTCTCTCTCTCTCTCTCTCTCTCTCTCTCTCTCTCTCTCTCTCTCTCTCTCTCTCTCTCTCTCTCTCTCTCTCTCTCTCTCTCTCTCTCTCTCGAACAGTGTATACAAAATTAGAGACCGAAGAGATATGAACTTGAACAAGCAAATATAAAGAAACTAAAGGACTCCATTTGCGACTCCAAACTCTTTTGGTCAACAATTAGAACGTTAAATAGCAAAACCATAATCTGTAATGAAATAAATTTAAATCAGTGGTTTGAACATTTCCGTAATATTTCTTCTTCTTCTTCTTCTTCTGCGTTCGTGGGCTTCAACTCCCACGTTCACTCGTATATACGCGAGTGGGCTTTTTACGTGTATGACCGTTTTTACCCCGCCATATAGGCAGCCATACTCCGCTTTCGGGGTATGTTCTTGTTTCCATAACCCACCGAACGCTGACATGGATTACAGGATCTTTAACGTGCGTATTTGATCTTATGCTTGCGTATACACACGAAGGGGGTTCAGGCACTGGCAGGTTTGCACATATGTTGACCTGGGAGGTCGTAAAAATCTCCACCCTTCACCCACCAGGCACCGTCACCGTGATTCGAACCCGGGACCCTCAGATCGAAAGTCCAACGCTTTAACCATTCGGCTATGGCGCCCGTCTCGTAATATTTCTATCAGCTGTGATGTGGCGGATACCAAGGATAACAACGTGGAAGCGGATAGGTTGGAAGAACCATTATTTAATGACCCTATATCGAGGAGGGAAATTGTGGATAGTATGAGGAGTTTGAAAACAGGGAAAAGTGTGGGGTCCGATAAGATTATAGCTGAAATGTTAAAACATTCAAATGAAATAGTGGCAGACTTTTTTGTAGCTTTATTCAATGAATTATTTCAGGAGGGAGTCGTCCCATTGGAATGGGCCAAATCTCTTATAGGTTTAAGTTGAACGGCAAACCAAGAAGTGTGGCTGAGGAATTTGTTTTATAAGAGGTGTCGCTGAAAAAATCTGTTTTATCGAATATATCATTCATAAGACGGGATGCTGAGAAGAAACTGACAGTTATGCTCATGTTCTTAGCACAGTTATCCGACAGATGATCATAACGCATGTGAACAAACGAGTAGTGGAGTGGGGGACCAAGCGGTAACGCACCTGCCTTGGAAGGGAGAGAACCTGAGCGCATGAGTTCGGATCCCAGCCCCTCCATCCTCCCCCCTCCCACTCTCCACCTTACCCCCTTCTCCCCCCCTCGCCCCCCTCCCTCCCCCCACCTCCACAAGACCTTGAGTGGTTGTCTGGACGTTAGGCATTGGGATGAGATGACAAAACCAAGGTCCCATGTGCAGCATGCACTTAACGCACGTAAAAGAAGAAACTGAAAAAAAAAAAAAAAAAAAAAAGGTTGTCCCTGGCAAAAATCGGCAGAAAAATTTTGGATAGGAAAATAAATATACTTGCGGCACAAATGAATAAATTAATAAATAGGGTAGCGCTGCGCTGCAGCGACGCGGTCTCCCAGAGGAGAGCAGTCTGGATTTCGCACGAAGAAAATAGTCTGGGGTGACACACACACACACACACACACACACACACACACACACACACACACACACACACACACACACACACACACACACACACACACACACACACACACACACACAAAAGTGGTTCAATAGAATACATTTCAATGCAATGCAATACAATGCAATACAGTGCTCTGCGAAACAACACAATACCTCAACCACACAATACAAAACCAAAGACAGTCAAACAAAACGACATCAGAAAGAATGACCATACCTGCTGACCAGTTTCATGTGTGGGTTTGGTCGGGTGTTAGTGTGCTGAATGTGAGCCTAGAAATGAC
>NC_134882.1:45087424-45089924 GCF_041734735.1 Babylonia areolata | reverse complement strand
CTCAAGCAACCGACGTCCAAAAGACAGAGAATGAACGGTGACCGACGGTTGTCTAATGTCATGGTTTGCCTCGCATGGGCAGCACTCTTTTAGCTGCGCTATGTTCTTGCCTAGCATTGAGGACTTTTTTTTTTTTTTTTTTTTACGCAAAGCGAATTTAGCGCGGCAAAGATCGCTTACATTGTGCGAACCATCTAGAAAACGCATCCCTGTTGCCATGAACGTGGAAGAATGTTGTTGTGATTATCATTATTGTTGTTATTACCATCATCATCATCTTCATCGCCATTATTATTGTTGTTGATGATGATGATGATGATGATGATGATGGTGGTGGTGGTGGTGATTAAACACCTATCTTCAGTCAGAAATCAAATTCATTCGCTTCACAAACACAGAGTCATTTTCACAACGGGCTGTCCACTTCGGTAGAGCCGACCGACAGTTGCCTTTAGGCGCTCGTCATTCGTATCCTGTTTCAAAATCGCGCACATGATATCCACACACGTGTATCACATTGTATGCTTCTTCAGGTATTTGGCAGGGACAAGCCTGTTGTTTAGCGTGGGTTCTTAAAAAGTGAGCGAAGTGTATGCTACGGAACGGGACCTCGATTTATCCGAATGACTAGCGTCCAGACCACCATACAAGGTCTGGTGGCGAGCATGGCATTCGATCCTGTACCTTCCCTTCAGATAAAGTCCAAAAAATGGTCAGTTTTCATGTTTGTTTGTTGTTGTTTTTCCCTATTTTTTTTTCAGAAGCTCCTAGCTGGGGAAAGGATGCGACCTTGGAGATTAATAGGGGCAATATATTCAGTGCGATGCTCCAAAAATGGCTGTAAAACTTTTAAAGTATCTGTTCACTCTTTGGTGTCTTTTTGTGTTGTTTTGTTGTTACTTGCTGGAAGAAAAGTTGAGAGAAGAAAAGAAAGAAAGAAAAAGAAAAAAAAAATCTTTGTCGTCAAAACTTATTTTCGTTTTGTTTCTTGGATCTCCTGATTAATCTGTTCTGTCTGTGAAGCTCGTGTTTTTGATATCAACATTTATAGTTGTTGTTGTTGTTGTTGTTTTATTCAGTTGGGGAGCACAGAACCTCTCTCTCTCTCTCTCTCTCTCTCTCTCTCTCTCTCTCTCTCTCTCTCTCTCTCTCTCTCTCTCTCTCTCTCTCTCTCTCTCTCTCTCCCTCTCTCTCTCTGCTTTGTCTCCGTCTGTCTGTCTGTCTGTCCCTCTGTTTCTATCTCTGTCTTTCTTCTTTCTCTTTCTTCCTTCTCTGTCTCTCTGTTTCCCTCTCTCAGGCTCTTTCTCTCATCTCTATGTCTGTCTGTCTGCCTGTTTTTTTCTGTCTGCCTGTTTGTCTGTCTGTGAGCTGAATGTCGTTGCTGTCTGGGTGTGTCCATGTGAATGGGGCGAATTTTAATTCTCTCTCTCTCTCTCTCTCTCTCTCTCTCTCTCTCTCTCTCTCTCTCTCTCTCTCTCTCTCCTCTCTCTTCATCTTTCTGTCTTCCCCTATTTCTGTCTCTCCTTCCCTGAGACAGGCAGGCAGACACACACACACACACACACACACACACACACACACACACACACACACACACACACACACACACACACACACACACACACACACACACACACACACAGATATAAAGACAGACAGAGATGGACAGAGACAGAGACACATAGACAGATTCACCAGTCTTAATGTTCGGGCATCCAGCATGTAAACATCTTGTAAAGAAATTTATTTTGGATAGATTGTAAATTTGTAGCACTGTATTCGTCTCTGGAGAGAGAGAGAGAGAGAGAGAGAGAGAGAGAGAGAGAGAGAGAGAGAGGGAGAGAGAGAGAGAGAGAGAGAGAGAGAGAGAGAGGGAGAGAGAGAGAGAGAGAGGAGAGAGAGAGAGAGAGATTCAGATTCAGATGATTTATTCATTTAAGGCATAGCCCATAGAACAGGGGCGATAACAGATTTTGCTAATGCAAAAGTGTTCGTCTGCATACAGCGATTCTAATGTTATTTAAAGAAATCAGACATTATCGTCTCTCTAAAACTTAAAAAACTCTGTTAGAACATGCAGATTAGCATATGCATCATCAGAGATGCCATCAATGACAAGTCTAAAAAAAACGATACTCAAAATATGTTTGGAATAAGTTTAACGCATGTTCTAGAGCAGGACACGCAACTACAACAATGAACTTCGTCTTCAGTGATATCCTGCAGGGCACAAAGTTTCTGAATTGCATGCTTTTATGGTGACACTAGCACATTTATCCAAAATACACAGCCTACAATCTGTTAAAATAACATCGAGATCGGTCCATTAATAAAGATAACTCTATACTAAGTGAGTAGAATATTAGCTCTGTACAAATCAAATCTATCATCAAATGAACTGCTCCTCATTTTCATCTACAATCTATTAAACCTGACGAAACGAAAAGAGAGAAGAGAGAGAGAATATTAAATCGAGGCCTAGATGACTTCGTTTTTCCAT
>NC_134882.1:45079924-45082424 GCF_041734735.1 Babylonia areolata | reverse complement strand
ACTTTCTTAGTTACCAGGTCACCTGGCATGTGGGGCAGCAAAAAACAAAAAAAAAAAAAAAAAAAAAAAAAAAAAAAACAACAACAACACGAACTGTCAATCTTGTCTGATATGGGCCAGTCTTTGAATGGTACCCCCCCACCCCCCCCCCCCCCACACACACACACACACACACACCCACAGCCCCCCACCCCCACCCCCCCACGTCCCCGCCACCCCCTCCCCCTCCTCCTTCCGCCCGTCCCTCCACCATGCTTCAGCGTCTTGATCTTTCCTTCGACTCTTCTGTGCCAGGTCTTCTTCTTCTTCTTCTTCTTCTTCTTGTTCGTCAGATTGACACTCCAGTCCCCTCTACAGAACCGTAGTGCTACCGTGTCACTGGAGATGGGTCGGGCCAGTGTCCCGTCCTGAGCACCTCCTGAGCAGGGGACAGGACTACAGGGGGTGTTCTATTGTCTGGCTGTCAGCCCCACAGGGGCACCGTGCTGAGGAGTATCCAATGCTGAATTCAGTGTACAAGCGATGGTTTAACTCTCTTCATACGAACGGCGAAAGAGAAGACGTTAACAGCGTTTCACCCCAATTACCACCATCAAAATATTGCGAGCGGAAGGCTCTTATACTGAAGAGGTGAATGTTGACAAAGAATACCACAATTCTGACGACGGAAGCTAAAGGTTGGGTCATTCAGACACCCACTGGACATCCGAGGGGTCTGTGTAGAGGAGAAGAGAGGACTGGCCGTACTGAGTGAGTTAAACCCCCTGTCGCTGTACAGGTCTGCTGGGCAGTGAAAAGGCTGTCACCTCGCTGAGATAATACAGAGCTCTGAGGCCAGGCGGTTTTTGGTCCTGTCCTGAGTCTGAACACTGACAAACTGTTCTTGCTTAGTCAGCAGGTTTCTAATATGTCCTTTTATGGCGTTGATGCTGTTGCATCCACTTCTTCTGTCGCTTGGCCTAGATGGTGGTCTTTACTCCTCAGTAGATGGTGTTCCATGTATTCTATGGCCTTCGTCTCTCTAAGTCAGGAACGGGCCCGGGGTAAAATTATTTTGGAAAGGAGGGGGAGGGAGGGGTTGGGAGTGCGTGGGGGGAGGGGTGGGGGTTAGTTTGCGGCTATTACAGCGTCATTGATTGCAAGATCCATGGGCTTCACTGACCCACGGCGGAACACTGCGGGTGGGGATGTATGACGATCACATCGACCTGTCGGTCTTTCCTCCTCCCGGCGGTGTCGTAGAATCAAGTGTTGTCGGACAGGATCGATGGGGCAGTGCTGGAGAATTAATTAATTCATTCATTAGCACGGTGTCGTTTCGTAACCGGGAAGAATTAGCACTGGGTGGCTAATTGCTCTCGTGGCGCGCGATGCAACTGGTGCAGCTAGCTCCAAAGCTGTTTTGTTGTGTGTGTGTGTGTGTGTGTGTGTGTGTGTGTGTGTGTGTGTGTGTGTGTGTGTGTGTGTGTGTGTGTGTGTGTGTGTGTGTGTGTGTGTGTGTGTGTGTGTGTGTGTGAATGATTATGTAATAGTAGACGTGTTGTTACTATTTCAAAGAAAATGATTATTGGCAGGTCCTTTTTCTTTGAATGAATCATCAAGCTAGCCCTTGATGGTTTTGTATTGTGTGTTGAATTGCTTGTTACGAAATGACATATTAGACAGTTCTGTACAAGAGAGGATTGTAAACGTGACAGACACAATTTGCTCGCACTTTTATTTATTTATTCATTTATTTATTTATTCATTTTTATTTATCTATTCATTCAGTCAGTCATTTATTTATCTATCTGTCTGTTAGGAGGAACGCGTTTCAAGTAAACCAACAAAACCTCGATATCAAAAAGATTCGACATTCTGACACGCATCCACGAAAAAAAAAAGAAGCAAAAATCAGAAAATTGGAATGAATGTTTCAGAAAATGTAACAATTAAGCACCAAGAGAGAAGTCCAGATTCAAAGAGCTGTCTCAAAGAAAACATGAACTTAAAGAATAAAGCATCGCTGATCAGCGTTTCTGAAAAGACGAAAAATAAAATAGAATAAAATAGAATAAACACTTGGGGGGGAGGGAGGGGGGGGGGGGGGGGGATGTTTAGAACGTCAGCTGGAAAGTAAACAGCAATTAAGAGATGAGGAGGATTGAGGGAGGAAAAGAATTTTAAAAAAGAAAAAAAGAAAAAGAAATAAGTCACATCCACTTCCTGGAGCATTTTGGCGTGCTATGTTTCTGTTTCAGCAGTTTCTCTTTTTTCTTTCTTTTTTTTTTTCTTTTTTTTCCAAGAGCACGCTGGTGTGTCATAGTTTCTGCTTACTTGTTGTGGTTACGGATTGTTTCTTCGTCTCTTATTTTATCAGCTGTTTTTTTTTTTTTTTTTCAACTTTCGTTCAACCTGAGTTTCTATAACGCTTTGATTTCAATATTCATCCCATCCCAGAGGACGTAGACGTTTCTATGTATCGTTGACGACCCCAGAGGGGAGGGTGTTTGTTATCAAG
>NC_134882.1:45074924-45077424 GCF_041734735.1 Babylonia areolata | reverse complement strand
TAGAGGGAGGCAGTAGGAAAAATCACGGAGAGAGAGAGATGCATTGTGTGTGTGTGGGGGGGGGGGACGTGGGGGGGATGAGCGAGCGAGCGTGTGTGTGTGTGTGTGTGTGTGTGTGTGTGTGTGTGTGTGTGTGTGTGTGTGTGGTTATGTTTATTTGTGTGTGTGTGTGTGTGTGTGTGTGTGTGTGTGTGTGTGTGTGTGTGTGTGTGTGTGTGTGTGTGTGTGTGTGTGTGTGTGTGTGTGTGTGTGTGTGTGTGTGTGTGTGTGTGTGTGTGTGTGTGTGTGTTCTGTGAGTAAGGGAGTGCGTGTGTTACTGACATAAAACCAAACATTCACACACACACACACATACATAACACACACGCACTCACGCACGTGCGCACGCGCACACACATATACATAAACATACACGCGCGCACCCACCCCCAACCCCTACCCCCCTCCTACCCCCCTACACACACACACACACACCCCACCCACGCACACATACACACACACACAAAACACACACATCCCTGCTTAACCCGCTGCCTTTCCCGCGTGCATCGCCACAACAATTATGACTAGTTCGGTTGGAACCCGCTTTATCAAATAAACCATGTCGGCTAGAGCCACTAAATCCCGCCAGTGCAGAATAAGTGGATGGGGGTGGGGAGGTGGGGGAGGGGGGGGGAGGGGGTTGTGGGGGGGGGGGGGGAGAGAACGCTGAGGTAAAAAGTAAAACCGTAATCGTTCGGATGGAATTAAATTGTGCGGGGACTGTGGGGATGGGACTGGCTTGAACTGGCTTCTGCTCCAACGAACAGCTTTCCCTAAACTGCGAGACCGATCAATGGTATATATATATATATATATATATATATATATATATATATATATATATATGTCTGAGGTGTTCTGCTGTTCGATTCCCTTCAACAATTTCTGTGTCTGGGGTGTGGTGTTTGTGTGTGTGTGGGGGGGGAGGGTTAGGGGGGGTTTGGAGGGGGTCTGGGGCGAGGTGTGTGTAGGGTGTAGTGTGTGTGGGGGTGTGGTGTTGGGATTTGGGATTTTGTTTAATGTCCCGTCACACATTGGCGACTGGCTGATTGTAGACCACACGTGTGTGTGTGTGTGTGTGTGTGTGTGTGTGTGTGTGTGTGTGTGTGTGTGTGTGTGTGTGTGTGTGTGTGTGTGTGTGTGTGAGAGAGAGAGAGAGAGAGTGTGTGTGTGTGTGTGTGTGTGTGTGTCTGTCTGTCTGTCTGTCTCTGTCAGTCTGTATCTTTTTTTCAGTACGCCAAGTTCGTGCTGCACACGAGACATCGATCAATCGTCAAATATAATCCGAATGACAAGACTCCCAGTCTTCATTTTCCAGTCAAACTTGGGAGAAAGGGCGAGAGCAGGATTCGAACCCACACTCTCACGAACTCTCTATATTGACAGCTGAGCGTCTTGACCATTCTGCCACCTTCCTCCATTTGCAATCCCTAGGGGGAAGAAATCCTGATCTAGAAAGCTGACAGACATCCTGGCCTCAGAGCTCTGTATTATCTCAGCGAGGTGACAGCCTTTTCACTGCCCAGCAGACCTGTACAGCGACAGGGGGTTTAACTCACTCAGTACGGCCAGTCCTCTCTTCTCCTCTACACAGACCCCTCGGATGTCCAGTGGGTGTCTGAAAGACCCAACCTTTAGCTTCCGTCGTCAGAACTGTGGTATTCTTTGTCAACATTCACCTCTTCAGTATAAGAGCGTTCCGCTTGTAATATTTTGATGATGGTAATTGGGATGAAACGCTGTTAACGTCGTCTCTTTTGCCGTTCGTATGGAGATAGTTAAAGTGACTGTTATCAAGCCCTGTGCGACAGCGAGTTTCACACGTGATAAAAACGATGAAGCAGTTAAAAGTTTCTAGTGGTTGTGTGTTTTGATTGCACAGTAAACTCAGTATGCCTTCAATGATTATCAAACTGTTACAAGCGACGAAACGCGATGAAGAGTTTCAGGTCAAAATTATTTGATGTGAAAATCATGTTTTCGTTGGAATCATTCTGGTGTGATTTTCGCGCGTGGTCGTTTCATTGTTACGCCTAAAATAAGGTTACATACAAACCATCTGTGTTACATTCCCCTGCCGTGTTGCTGTAAAGAGGTTACTTAGCTCTTGCAATGAAGCTTTTACTTTTACTTAGCTCTTGCAATGAAACTTTTTTTTTTTCTCAAGGCCTGACTAAGCACGTTGGGTTACGCTGCTGGTCAGGCATCTGCTTGGCAGATGTGGTGTAACGTATATGGATTTGTCCGAACGCAGTGACGCCTCCTTCAGCTACTGAAACTGAAACTGAAATGAAACTTCCCCTTCTTTCTAAGCTCAGTTCTGTCAACCTCTTTCGCGAGGAAAACCCACACACATGTTTGCCTTTTGGAAGGAGTCCGGATTGCAAACTGTGACTGCAATCGTTTTCTGGAATAAACACACAACGATGCATATACTTCATACATATATACATACATA
>NC_134882.1:45042424-45044924 GCF_041734735.1 Babylonia areolata | reverse complement strand
CCTTGCCTTGCCTTGCCTTGGAAATGTTTTCAATGAAATATATATTTTTTTTTTTAAATATCACGTTGTTTTACCAAACAAGTTCCAAAGAATTTAAGCTTGGGAGACGAACACTCAAAGATGATGACTGTTGTGGTCATCCAGTAACCGTCCCGGCCCTACTTCAGAAAAGGGTTCCCAGGTACGTGGCAAGTGATTGATGAGAACCCAGTGAATACCCATACTGAAACAGAAAACACAATGAACGTTTTACCAGGGATGTATCAATGTCATTTCCCTTGATCATTTTAGAGGTTGGGAATCGTTGTGCCCGTTTTAGGCATTCATCATTTAAACTGTGAACAAAAAAGATAAGGATTTCTTGGAGCAGACACATGCTCCAAAAACCTTGACATGGGATGATCAAGTCGCGTTTGAGACGTTTCAGCTGGAGACGAGACGAAGGTCTGTCAGTGTGATCCCGGAACAAGCCAACAGTCAGCAAGGTGAGAATGCACATAAAGAAATAAAAGATCCAGAAGTGCAAGCAAACACAACGGTGGTGTGTTTCTTCTCTTTTGAAGAGAAGACCGGACCTGTCCTTTGTTCGCCTGTCCGTCTGTCCGTCCGTCTGTCTATCGGTCTGTCTGTCAGCGCATTTGACAGCAAGGATGGTGAATATTGTTTGAAGACCCCTTGAGAGCTTAATCTCTTGGAATGCCGCGTGCGTGCTAGGCGTAGAGTTTCCAGCAGAGTGCATTTTCCATTCTGTGAACACACTGGTGTGTGTGAAGAGAAACGGACAGACAGACAGACAGACAGATATCACAAATACACATGCACACACAAACAAACATGCCGTGTGTGTGTGTGTGTGTGTGTGTGTGTGTGTGTGTGTGTGTGTGTACATATTTTTTATCCACACACACTGACTCAGACACACACACACACACACACACACACACACACACACACACACAGCACAGACATGCACAGACACACACACACACACACACACACACACACACGCACACACACACACACACACACACACACACACACACACACACACACACACACACACACACACACACACACACACACACACACACACAGTATAACCAATACTATGCACAACACCACACACTACCAAAATTCTTAAAAGAAAACCGCCTTTCTCTCTTTTTTGTTTAGTTTTTTGTTCTGTTTCTTTTTTTTTCTTTTTTTTTTTCTTTTTTTTTTTTTGTGACCAGCACAGCCATACATATAATGCTTTATTTTCCGGTTGGTGTGAAAGGTTCACTGATACGTGCTGAACAGTGAATGGCAGACAAGTCCATTTCTCCGCTTGCTTTACTCTGTCGGTAGAATTTGTCAATGCCAAATAGGTTGGCGTGTTAGGCTGTCTGTGCGCAAGTGTTATTTCTCTTTGCCTAGAAGAGACAGTGAGAAATCAAAAGGAAAAAAAAAAAGCTGTACATTGGAATGAATGTGAAACCGCATTTTGTGGCCAGTGTTGAATTGTATGAATATTTTGTCTGGTTTCTTCTGTTTGTCGACCTGTCAGCAGTTTAAATATGATCTGGCTGGAAAGCGGGATAAAGCTTCCCATTGGGTTCTTGCCTGGTTCGAGGGATGCTACGTTTCTGAACAGAAAAAACTGTATGACTAACCGAATCACAATTTGTGTCTTAAAATACAGTAATGACATCCACCAAACAATGATATTAATGCCATTCTATTCCTGATCACCTGCTCTGCTCAGAAGAGCAATATATGGGATAAAGGTGATGTCTCTTCCTGCAAGAAACGCGGCCCTTTCACAGCGCTATTTCCATGCTATATAGTATATTATGATCTCTGCCAGGGAAATTCTTTTGATGTGAGATCTTTAGAATTGTTACGTTGCTTTATCAAACAAGTTCCGTGGTGAACATCCGTTTTAAACTTGTTCAAAGAATTGAAGTTTGGGAGAAAAACACTCGGAGATGATGACCGTTGTGGTCATCCAGTAACCGTCCCTGCTTCAGAAAATGGTATCCAGGTAATGTCAGTGATTGATGAGAACCCACGTGGTACTTATAATGAAACAGAAAATACAATGACCTGTTCATCGGTATGTGTCAAACACATTTTCGTTGATCACTGTGGTGTTGGGAACCTAGGTGCCCGTTTAGGTTCTCATCATTTAAATGATGAACAACAAAAATAAGGGTTTCTTGTAGCACACACACATGCTCCAAAACTTTGACAGAGAATGATCAAGTCGCGTTTGGGACATTTCAACCGGAGACGAGACGTAGGTCTTTCAGTGTGATCCCGGAACAAAGCAATAGTCAGCAGTATGGCCTTTCAAGGCGAGAGTCCAACAAAGCAATAGTCAGCAGTATTGGCCTTCCAAGGCGAGAGTCCAACAAAGCAATAGTCAGCAGTATGGGCTTTCCAAGGCGAGAGTCCAACAAAGCAATAGTCAGCAGTATGGCCTTTTCCAAGGCGAGAGTCCAACTGTCAAAGTTAAAAG
>NC_134882.1:44992424-45004924 GCF_041734735.1 Babylonia areolata | reverse complement strand
ATAAACCGAGGATCATTGTGCAGCACGCATTTGGCGCACTGAAAAAGAATCCATGTCAGCAAGAGTGTTTTCCCCTGGCAAAATTATGTAGAAGAACTCACTCAACCCAGTCAAGTCCTTACTAAGCGGTGTCTTGTCAACCTGATGAGACGATAAATCGAGGTCACGAATGCAACACGCCCTTGGCGCACTGAAAAAAAGATTCCTTGTCAACAAGAGTTTTCCCCCGGCAAAATTCTGCAGCGGAACTCCACTCCACTCATTCAAGACCTGACTAAGCGCGCTGGGTTACACTGCTGTCAGGCATTTGGCTAGCAGGTGTGGTGTAGCGTATATGAATTTGTCCAAACACAGGGACGCCTCCTTGTGAAATTGAAACTGAAACCGAAACGGTTCTTTCGCATGGCATGCGATTGTAATTTTGTTTTTTGTTTGTTATTTTTTTGTTTGTTTGTTTTGTTTGGTTTTTGGGGGGGGTTTTTTGGGGGGAGGGGGGCGGCGCACAGTATGAGTGAATGAATATTTTCCCATTGTTCCAGATTTTATTACCTGGTTCGGGTTTGTTTTTTTGCATTTTGTTGTTTTTGTTTTGTTTTTGTTTTTTTTTGTTGTTTTTTTATGGGTTTTTTTTTAAAGGGTCCCTGATTCTAGATACAGAAGGTAAATACACAATTAAAGATCAACCTTTTGTTTCTGAGCAAGAAAACCTCCTCCTCTCCTGTTATAGTGTGGTGTCCTGTTGTGATGTGTTGTACTGTATCGTTTTACCGCGCATCGTATCGTAAACAGCACTTAACTGTAGCCGTAAACCGCTCTATTTGTTCTGAATTCAGTTGTTCAGTTCGTTTCGTTATCTTTGTTTTGCTCGTTTGTCTGGTTGAGCGAGCTTCCCTTTTATTGTAGCGTTGTGTTGTTGTTGTTTTTTTTAGGGGGGAGGTGACAGCATTAGTCTGGAAACAATAGACAATAGAAACACAGGAATGGGAGGTAACATTGAAGATCAAAAGAATACGCCTGACAGCTGAACACTTTTTGTACTTGGTGAAGACAATGCCACTGCAACAAGGTCCTGAAACACCCATACACACTCACACACGCGCTCGCGCTCGCACACACACACACACACACACACACACACACACACACACACACACACACACACACACACACACACACACACATCCGTTGCCTCCCAGCCTCACCCAACTCACCCTTCCCCTCTCTTACAAACGGCGAAGCTGGAAAGTCGCATCAAATTGGCATTCCCCCATGGTAACCAAGACTGAATTCGGCGAAGGTTTCTCTGGATGTTCCAAGCCCTTTTATCAAAAACGTCCCCAGCTTATTTGGGTAAACAAAGTTACGTCTACACTTTATGGCGGCTCTTTCTTTCTGCTAGGATCCATGTGAAAGTCTTCTGCTTGTGGCCGTCTGTCTTTATTTCGTCTTGAAGTTTATAGACTACTTTATCTGATCGGGAGGGGTGGGGCGAGGGGGTTATAAAGAGTAAAGGCCTATGCTTGTAGCAATTTGGCTAATGGCTGTTCGCCTTCTACTTCAAAGATACTCTGACAAGCATATCTGGGGGTGGGAAAAAGGGGCGAGGGGCGAGGGGGGAGGGGGGCGGAGGGGTTTGGGAGAAGGGGGATGGAGGGGGCAGAGTCCATGTTAGAATAGTGGTGTTTTGGCGAGCCAGTAAACAGCCGAAAGATAAATAGTGTCGATATTCTTCTTCTTCTTCTTCTTCTTCTTCTTTGTCTATGGGCTGCAATTCCCACGTTCACTCGTATATACACGAGAGCTTATATCACAGATTGACATAAGTTTACATTTGGGCCAACAGCAAAGTGAGAGCTGTATTATCCATGGTTTCTCCAGTCAATGGGAAACCATTTACAGCTTAGTCTTTTGTGAAGGACTATGACTCTCAAACTAGGAGGCAAAATTGCACTGGCTCTTAGTGCTGCAGCCTTGTGGGCTAGTTGGCCTTTGGGAACCATCACAACGCCGACTGTCCTAAAACCCTCTTGGCCGAGAGAGTGGGGATGTAACTTGGGCAAGACAATCTCCACTATAATCAAATTCTAGCCCAAATAGTCGGAACAGCAGTTGCCTCCTCTGCTGTTCTGATGGTCATAGTCGGACACGACTGACTATCACAAAAACACGAGAGGGCTTTTACGTGTATGGCTGTGTTTTTTCCCCCGCCATGTAGACAGCCACACTCCGTTATGTCGATATTTGAATAATTGTGCCAGTTCGGTCAGTTAAAGAGAAATGTGCTTGGGGCGTTGGGAACGTGAAGCACACATTCGCGAGATAAATAACTCTCTGGTTTAAGCAGTGGACCTTCAATCTGAGGGTCCTGGGTTCGAATCACGGTAACGGCGCCAGGTGGGTAAAGGGTGGAGATTTTTCCGATCTCCCAGGTCAACATATGTGTAGACCTGCTAGTGCCTGAACCCTTATCGTGTGTATATGCACACAGAAGATTAAATACGCACGTTAAAGATCCTGTAACCCACATCAGTGGTCTGTGGGTTATGGAGACACGAAAATACCCAGCATGCATGAACCACAACAGTCATTGGGTTGTCGATGTTGGTCGTGTAACGGAAAGAAGAGGAAGAAGAATCACTGGCTTAAGTATTGAGGCTACTTGTGATTGTCAACATGATTATGCAGGCATTCATAAAATCCATGTGTGTATACTTTGGACATGTATAGATGTCTACGTTCTTGCGTATTATTATGCTGACGCAATACCTTCTCTTCCACTGCTATGGGGATTCCATAAGTTTTCATTTATTTCGTTGGAGATTTTCAGAAAAGACATATGCAAGACAATGAAAGACTAAGTTACGTCATTTGTTTTAAAGACAAGTTATGTAATTAAATTTTACCACATTATTTGTTTTTTTTTATCTAGAGAGCATGTACATGCCAGCAATTCCGACCAAGAGTGTATAATGGGGGAGTTTCTCAGTTCAGAAAAAAGGAGGCGTGGTTGATATTTTCTGATAATCAGATATTACAACACCACCTTCTTTGATAAGTAAAACACACGCGCGCGCGCAAATACACACACACACACACACACACACACACACACACACACACACACACACACACACACACGCACACGCACTCACACACACACATACACACACAAAAACACGCACGCACGCACACACACACTCTCCTCGAACGGTTTGCAAGCAAGATTGGACACATAACTCCCGATGCTTAAATCCCTCCCCCCCCCCCCCCACACACACACACACACCCAACCCACTTCCACCTGCCTCCTTTGCCTTTTCCCTCTTCTTCCCTCTCTTCCCTTCCGTACCTTGCCCTGTCCTATGCATGCTGACCCACTATGCTGTCATCGCATAGCCATTGGCATTTTCTGTTTGCCATAACTGTTTTGTGTTGCATTGCATTCTGTTTGTGTTGTATCACACAGTGCATCGATATCATTTGTCTGTCCAGAAAGTAGCTAGCTTGTGTCACTACAAAGTAAAAAGAAAGAAAGATCCGAAAACGTTGATGTTTTTGTTCCATAGTCTGTTTACCTCATCAACCCAAAATCCATTGCTTCCCATCCTCAACCCTTCTATCTCACGTATTCACCCAACCCTCCAACCTGTTACCACCTCCTTGCAAAGGGGTGAACGTGGATGAACTCATCAAACTGATGTTTCTTCTCCATGGTAACTGGCTGACCGGGTTTTATCTACGGTCTTTCTCGGTGTTCCGAACTCATGTTTAGTAAACGTCTACTTCGTGTGTATGTGTGTGTGTGTGTGTGTGGGGGGGGGGGATCACATTGAATTTGTGTTGGCCCTTTCTCTGGGTACCCTTTGTTTTTTTGTTTGTTTGTTGTTGTTGTTTTTGTTTTTTTGTTGGTTTTTTTGCTGCCCCATCATCTGCACCGTTTCAGTGGCATTACTCCCACGCCGCTCATTTAGATTCCCCCATACACAGCCACACCCGGGTTCGTCCGTCGCAGTTCCAGCGTCGGCAGTCCACAGGGAACCATCGATGTTAGGTCGCCAGGAGGCCACACACCAGAGGAGACCCTGCACTGCTGCTGAGTCACTTCGGTGGTGTTCAGTGGTGCCTGTTCTGTTTTAACGTACTTAGGACACCACCTACTAAGCCCCCTACTAACGACAATAATGGCTTAGTCGCGGAGCCAGACTGAGTGAGCGTCCCTCACAGAGTGGAGACCGCCACCACGTCCCTCAAACAACAGCCCCCCATGAATCTGCCGACACTGACGACATTGACAGGACTCACCCCAAGCACGGAAGTGGAGGGTACCCTTTGTTAATTGTTGTTACGCTTGTGGTCCTTGATTCTTATTTCGTCTTGCAGATTCAGTGAAGGGTGCAGTTCATTTCTTTCCTGCTATCAGATCTGAGTCTTGACCCTTTCCCCTCCCTTTCCCCTACCCTCCCCGTTCTCCCAGTCAAGACCATCTCGCCCCCTTCCTTCCCTGCCATGCAGACGCACCACTTTTTTTCTTTTTTTTTTTTTTTCCAAACGTGAAGCCCTGGATGCTGCTTATTCGACATTTCAAGCCAAGTTCGGTGATGCTGTCTCTTGACGGGATTCAGTTTAGCACATTCCAAAAGTTTTCTTCGGAAAATGTAAAACTTCAAATCAACTTCATCCTTCGAATCTGATACTTTTTTTTTATTGTTCTTAAAATCTGACTACAGGTAATATGTCATCGCTGTTTTGGAAGCACAAAGTTTTTTTCCACAGGGTTTGGTTTAGACTGCATCTTTGCACTTTTCCAGAAATATGTCCCTTGCACTTTTGTTTTGTTTTGTTTTTTGTTTGTTTTGTTTTGTTTGTTTGTTTGTTTTTCAAATTTTGTTGTTTTGCTGCGGGAGGGGAGAGGCAGGGGTTGTTGCGTGCTAGCTAATCTTAGTTTTAGACCTTTCAGCTGTGATGTCCTGTCTCAGAAAGTTACACGCGTCTTACCTGCTCCCTTGCATTGTCTGTTTTGTTTATTCGTCCCATGGCCGTTTTCTCCGCCCCCTCCCCCCCCCCCCCACTCCCCAGCCCCCACCCCCAGCCCCCCCCCCCCCCACACACACACACACACCGCCCCCCCCCCCCCCCCCCCCCTCGTCCCCTCGTTCACATTTATGTATTTTCTGGCAAGAACGTAACCAGTTGTCACAAACAGGAGAGGGGCAACTAGAACACTACAGCAACGCAGAGCAGATACTTCACTGCACTCAAGACGACACCACCACAACAAGATCCTAACACGTTGATGCTGTGCTCTCTGAATCCCCTGCCCAACCTTCCGTCTATTGAGCATCCTGTATTACATTACTTCCCATTCTCACCTACACCCGCCCCCTCTCTCCCTCCCAAACCACTGTCCCCACCTTCCCCTTGTTGCAGAGAGAGAGAGACAAACAGAAACTGAGACAGACAGAGAGATAGAATAACGTGAGACTGAGGACTGAGAGAGAGAGAAAGAGACAGACAGAGACACAGAGACTGAGACAGAAAGAGAGAGAACTCAGAACTCAGAACGTTTTTATTCAAGGATTACGATTTTAGGCATGGACTATTCTTCCAATCTCTCCTTGCTAATCTATATCGGTTACAATAGCACACATATATTTGAAGGAAAGGAGAGAACAAAAGAGAGAGAGAGAGGTGGGGAGGGAGAGAGAGATGGAAGAACGTTTCAAACTGCCGTCTGCTCTTCAATGGCTGGAGCCAGGCTTGTTTGGGTTTATTGAAGGTCTTTCTCCATGCTCCGAGCTCTTGATTTAATTAAAGATATGTTGCTTACATCGGAGCAACATGTTTATGGCTGCTTTTATTGTTTCAATACCGCCATTAAGCTTTGGCCAGTATGTATGAGCTTATATCACAGATTGACATAAGTTTACAGTTGGGCCAACAGCAAAGTGAGAAGTGTATTATCAATGGCTTAATCTTTCGTGAAGGACTATGACTCTCAAACTAGGAGGCAAAATTGCACTGGCTCTTAGCGCTGCAGCCTTGGGGGACTAGTTGGCCTCTAAGGAACCATTCCCCGACGCCGATTGTCCTAAATCCCTCTTGGCCGAGAGAGTGGGGATGTAACTTGGGCAAGGACACTCTCCACTAGTATCAAATTCTAGCCCAGATAGTCGGGAACAGCAATTACCTCCTTGGCTGGTCATAGTCGAAAACGACTGACTGTCATACTCCCCGCAGTAGGCTAGCTGGTGGCGGCGTGGCATAATCGGTTTGGTGTAGGTCTTCTTGATCCAGTGTTCACCAGTGATCAGGTTGTTGTTTTTGTTGTTGTTGTTGTTGTTGTTTATCACAACAGATTTCTCTGTGTGAAATTCGGGCTGCTCTCCCCAGGAAGAGCGCATCGCTACACTACAGCGCCACCCATTTTTTTGGTATTTTTTTCCTGCGTGCAACTTTATTTGTTTTTCCTATCGAAATGGATTTTTCTACAGAATTTTGCCAGGGACAGCCCTTTTGTTGCCGTGGGTTCTTTTACGTGCGCTAAATGCATGTTGCACACGGGACGTCGGTTTATCGTCTCACCCGAATGACTAGCGTCCAGACCACCACTCAGGGTCTAGTGGAGGGGGAGAAAATATCGGCGGCTGAGCCGTGATTCGAACCAGCGCGTTCAGATTCTCTCGCTTCCTAGGCGGACGCGTTACCTCTAGGCCATCGCTCCACTCTTAGGTTCGAGGCTCCGTTTCGGCATGGTGTTGTGTCTTCGGGGGAACAGCACTTTATTGCATGTTTTTTTCCACACCCGACCCAGGTGTGAATGCGTACATGACTTCGATTGGTTAACCGTCACACCGTCACCGATCCCTCAGATTCCGAATCCTTTGGGGCGCCTTTGAAGCTTTGTCAACCACCTTTCTCCAGTCCTCGCGTCTCTCGGCCGCTCTCAGGGTGTCTCTCAGCTCCATGCCTGTCCACTCTCGAATGTTGTCCTCCCATCTCTTCCTTTGTCTGCCTCTTCTTCTTCCTCCCCTCACTGTGCCTTGTAAGATTGTTTTAGCAAGACCAGAGGAGCGTGTGACATGACCAAACCACTTCAGTTTTCGATTGGTTAAAAAAGTTAAAAGGGTAGAAAGGAAGGAAGGATCGGGCCTCGGAATAAGTTCGTGCAATGAATCCCCCCCCCCCCCCCCACCCCTCGCGCTCCCACTCTCCTCAAAAAAGAAAAAGAAAAAAAAGAGCAGATAAAAAAAGTGCATGTTTTCGCAATGTGCTTTCTCAAAGGTCTGCTTCAAGGCTGACTGATAGCAATGGTTATGGATAATAAAGGCAAAATTTCTGGAGAGAAAAAAAATCCCACAAATAGAGACGCTACGGGTGTTCCAATGTGACTTCCTTGCAGTTTAATACAAACAAGTTAAGTAGTGAAGCCAAGCTGAAAGCCTTCTGTGTGTGTGTGTGTGTGTGTGTGTGTGTGTGTGTGTGTGTGTGTGTGTGTGTATGTGTGTGTGTCCCTCTCTGCCTGTCCGTATGTCTGTCTGTCAGTCTGTCTAATGGTCTATGTCTAACTCTCTCTCTCTCTAACGCTATCTCTCTAATTCTCAAACTCCCTCTCTAACTCTCTATGTGCCTAACTCTATGTCTGTCTGTCTGTCTGTCTGTCTGTCTGTCTGTCTGTCTCTCTCTCTCTCTCTCTCTCTCTCTCTGTCTCTCTCCAACTCTCCCTCTCTCTTTCTCTCTCTCTCTCTATCTATCTTTCTTGCCGAGTTCTATATCTATCGCCGAAGAAATATGATTTGCCCGTTGGCAGGTCTTTTTCCGTGTGAACCTGTTTTATGTTTTATGTGGAATGGACTTCATCATATTAACGTAGATGTCTTCAGACCTTTCTCTTTCTTTCCCTCTCGCGAAAACAATATAAGGAGTGGTTGTTCGAGACCACAGCCGTATTATGACATTACTTACCTTCCTAGGTATGTGATGACGCCCGGGGTTTTTTTGGTTGTTGTTGTTGTTGTTGTTTGTTTATTTATTTCTTATTTGCTTGTTTTTTTTGTTTTGTTTTTTTGTTTTGTTTTTTGGTGTGTTTTTTTGTATGTGTGTATTTTTTCAAGTTTGACAGGCTTCTTGGTTTAATGTCTTTATCTCTTTTTTTAAATTTCTGCTTCTTTTCTTTATTGTGCTTTGTGTCCACCCTTCATTCGACCCTGTACAAAATAACTATAATTAATGAAAAACAAGAATACTGTCGTTTGAATGACAGTTTTTATTTCTTCTTATGTATTGGAATTCGCCACTGTCGTGAAACGAAACGTAATACAGGCGTGGATGAACAAACAAACAAACAAACAAAAACAAAAATCAAAAACAAAAAAAAACACGTTATACTCATAGCCTTGGTTAAGTTCTCTCTGATCTCCTTTCATGGGAAAAAAAAAAAACAGAATTAATCTGCAGATTTATGGGGTAGTGTTTCTGAACTTCTCAGGTTTTAATCTTTGATTTGTATTCTTATGTGCTTTCTTCTGGAGTGAAATGTGAAGCAAATGATAGAGAGAAAAACAAAATAGCCATGTTTGGCAAAGACCACCATCGGTCAGGAAGAAAATGTTTAGATCATGACCATTCAAGACAAAGAAAGTACAAGAAGCAAAAATACACCTGCTTCAGAAATGCGTTTGAGCTCAGACGTAAACTGCTGAACGACCACGGACACACATAGACACGCGAACACACACACACACACACACACACACACACACACACACACACACACACACACACACACACACACACACGTGCACACACACACACACACACACACACACACACACACACACACACACACACACACACACACACACACTCACTCACTCACTCACTCACTCACTCACTCATTCATATATCTCCGTAACTGTGACCTTTCACCTCACTGACAATGACCAGCATCATTCCAAACTGGCCTAGAATCACCCCCCCATATTCACTACGAGTGAAGTAGAATCCAAACTTGGGGGTTATGAATTGTTGATATTTACTCCCGAGGTCATTCGTGGCAAAGTCGATGTACAAAAAGACCCATGAGATAATCTCAGCTAGTCGGATTTCACCCCGGGTGGAAAAACTAACTGGGGTACGAGTAGCCTGGAACACCGGATCCTGCATTCGGCAAAGGAAAAGATCGACGTAGATAACATAGGATTCTGCTTTTTTTTTAATGTCTTGTTCTGATTCGTGTATACAGTCCCACCCAGTCTGTGGTTGTCAAGACTCCTTGATGGAATGTTTGAATTGTGAGACGAAAGGCAAGTTTGAACAACTTCTTAAAACATGTTGGGTTTGGGGGAGGGGTGAGGGTGTGTGTGTGTGTGGGGGGGGGGGGGGGGGGGGGGGGGGGGGGGGGGGGGGGGTAGCTAGCTTTTCCTCTTCGAGTAGACTTGTTTAATCAGTTTTTGCCACAGTGTTGCATAGTTGTGGGTTCGTATGTGAAGGGGCAGGGTGGCTGTGGGGAACTATAAAGAAATGGAGAGAGAGACAGACAGACAGACAGACAGACAGACAGGTGGGGGGGGGGGGAGGGGGGGCGGGGGGGGGGGGGGGAGAGAGAGAGAAAGGAACGAAAGAAGGAACCATTATTTTCCAAATATCAGGAACTGAGCCTCTTACAATCTGCCGTGAGTTCACCCACAACACACACACAACACACACACATTAAACTTACCACACAAACCACACACACACACAACACACACACACACACACACCACACACACTTACACACACACACACACACACACATACACAAACACACACCACACACTTGTCCACACAACACACACACATCACAACACACACTCACAGCACACACACAACACACACACACACACACACACACACACCTCTCTTCTTTTGCACTGTGAACTCAGGTCCGCTTCCATGTTGATGTCGTGAGGCCTTTTGACATTCTCAAGCCTTGTCGTGGGACGTCGTCTCATAACCGAAGATTCAATTTCTCCAGCTGCAATTGGTTAGTTTTATAATTATATCAAGGAAGTTTTCTTGTGAAAAGGGCAAGCAATCAAAAATCTCTGTATTCATCCTTTTTTTTCCGTGGGAGGTATTTGTAACATTTTCTGCCTACCTTTTGTTTTTTTTTGTTTTTTTGTTTGTTTGTTTGGTTTTTTTGGGGGGGTTTTTTGTTTTGTGTGTGGTGTGTGTGTGTGTGTGTGTGTGTGTGTGTGTGTGTGTGTGTGTGTGTGTGTGTGTTGTCGTTGTTGTATTTGTATTTGTATTTCTTTTTATCACAACAGATTTCTCTGTGTGAAATTCGGGCTGCTCTCCCCTGGGAAAGCGCGTCGCTATACTACAACGTCACCCATTTTTTGTACTTTTTCCTCCGAGCTGTTTTATTTGTTTTTCCTATCGAAGTGGACTTTTCTACAGAATTTTGCCAGGAA
Source organism: Babylonia areolata (assembly GCF_041734735.1). Lineage (NCBI taxonomy): Eukaryota > Metazoa > Mollusca > Gastropoda > Neogastropoda > Buccinidae > Babylonia > Babylonia areolata. The sequence goes on along the minus strand of NC_134882.1, from coordinate 44,994,470 downwards.
CAACCCTTTTGTTGCCGTGGGTTCTTTTACGTGCGCTAAGTGCATGCTGCACACGGAACATCGGTTGATCGTCTCATCCGAGTGACTAGCGTCCAGACCACCACTCAAGGTTTAGTGGAAGGACGAAAATATCGGCGGTTGAGCCGTGATTCGAACCAGTGCGCTCAGATTCTCTCGCTTCCTAGGCGGACGCGTTACCTCTAGGCCATCACTCCACTTGTTGTTCTTGTAAGACCAAAACAAATCCTCCCACGGCATTTACGAAAAGTAACATGTTTGTCCACTGAGTTTTAGATAAAAAGAAATACAAATACAAAGTTATATTCAAATAATGTTTCTTAATTCTTTCTGTTTTTACATGAAGAATACTAGTTATTACATGCAGTGTGTGGATGTATGTATGAAATGATGTATGTGATATTTTTTTTTTACATTTGTATCTTCGTAATATTCGAAAAAGCTGTTGTTGACTTTTACAGTTATGGTCCCCATGTTGTTTACTTGTCTATGTTGTGATAATGCACCTGACCAAATTTCTCCAGTTGGAGATAATAAAGTTATTCTTATCTTATCTTATCTTATCTTATCTTGATCCCGCTACGGAGGCATTTTTATAGGAGGAGTCATGAAGAAGTCGATCAGGCGTTCGACTTCCGATCCCTTGTTCACTGTTGATCAGGGTTCGAATCCATCCTTCCGGCATGCTGTCTTGTCCCTGGGGAAACGCGCATTTCACTCTTACTTTTACTCCCTCCACCCAGGTGTCAATGGATCGACTGGGACAGGGTTTTGAACGGCGGAAGGAGAGAGAACTGGGCTGCGCCTTCCTATGCCGAGCCTTAGACAACAGAGTGATATGAATTATCTGCCCCGATGGTCTTTAAAGGGGGGTGGGGAGGGTTATTGTTGCTTTAACTTTTTGCTTTGATTTTTTTGGGTTTTTTTTTGTTTTTTGTTTGTTTGTTTGTTTTGTTTTGTTTGGTTTTATTTTGTTTGGTTTTTTTTTACGTCGTGACAATTTGTGCTTGCTATTTTTGTCCCAAGTTTTTTTGTTTTTTTTTTGTTGTTGTTGTTTTTCTTTTTCTTTTTTTTTTCTTTTTTTTCGTGTTTTGTTTTTGTTTTTGTTTTTTTTGTTTTTTTTTTTTTTTTTTTGGGGGGGGTTGTTTTGTTTTTTTCTTTTGTTTTGTTTTGCTGCACGGACTGGATGAACTAGCAGATGCGGTGTAGCGTATATGGATTTGTCCAAACGCAGTGACGCCTCCTTCAGTAACTGAGCTGAACTGAACTGATGCACTGCTGGAAGCGGTCAGAGTATGGCCTTTATTTTCTGATTCAAGCTAGCAGTATTGAAATGATGGTTATATATGATTTTTTTTTTCTCTCTTTCTTTTTCAAGGAAAATAACGACGATGCATTTAAGCAGTAAGAAGACAGGAACGATACTTGTCTTATGATTTATCAGACTTAGATATTATGTATTTCTTACATTGTTGCAGATTAGTTTCGACGCCTTTTTGCTTCGAAGAATGCACAGCATCAAGCTCAGATAAAAAAAAAAAATCAAATCAAATCAGATTAAAAATAAACTGTAAAAATAGCAATAGCCGAGTGTACTTTCAATCTGAGGGTCCTTGGTTCGAATCTCGGTAACGGCGCCCGGCGGGTAAAGGGTGGAGATTTTTCCGATCTCCCAGGTCAACATATGTGCAGACCTGCTAGTGCCTGAACCCTCTTCGTGTGTAAGCATCAAGATCAAATACTTATGTTAAAGAGAGAGCAGGCGCTATATAAGTATCCATATCATTATCATCATCATACTATATCAAAAAAGACCATCTCCACCTCGCAAAAACAATACTGGATTCCTTCATAACGACCAAGCAGACAGAGCAGCAAAAAGTGGAGCAAAGAATTATACAGATAGTATAAAAGTATATTGCCCATTGTCATACAAGGAAATAAGTAATATATTAGAAAGAGACCTTTATAGGTGCTTTCATTCAACTCTAAAACCTCGTCAGTTGAATGTCTCAGACTTTGGTCCGA
>NC_134882.1:44979924-44987424 GCF_041734735.1 Babylonia areolata | reverse complement strand
TAAAACAAACAAACAAACAAAAAAACGGTCATACACGTAAAATGTTACGTGTCTGTCTGGGTGTGTATGTGTGCGTGCCTAAAATCTGACTGAATGACACAGGAAACGAATGATGAGCGCCTAGTGGCAGCCGTCAGTCGCCTCTACCCAGGTAGGCAACCTGTTGTGCAAATGGCTCCGAGTTTGTAAAGCGCTTAGAACTTGGTCTCCGACCGAAGATAGGCGCTATAGAAGTATCCATATCAATCAATCAATAAATCAAAAAACTTACATATGTCGGCTATTTCAGATGACCGTCAGTCAGCCATGCATTTCCAATACGCCCCTGTGTTTCGGGATATTCTCCTTTCTAACCTTCTGTGACAGTTGGAGAGAAAGGAAGAGAGAGAGAGAGGGGGGGGGGGGGGTGGAGGGCAGAAGTGCGCGGGGGCACGGAAGGTTGTCCAGAACAGACAAACGGAAAGACAGACGAAGAGAATCTATTACAGACCTTCTCCCCCGGACAGAATAGGACAGCCCGGGTGAAAAGCAGAAAAAGAAACTACGTTTAATAAAGAGCATCGCTCTGCCCGAAGAAAAAAAAAAGGGGGGGGGGGGGAAGACATTTGCCTTCTCCTCAAGCATTCCGTGACTGGAGATGAAAATCATTCTCTGTGTGTGATTAAACTGATTCAGAAGGTGAATCGAACTCGTTACCAATCTAGGTGCCTACCGCTGTGTGTGCCTCCTGTGGACATGATGACGTCACAGGGTTGGACAATGTACGAGAGGGAGACACAATGTGTGGTATATTGTCACTGGCTGAGGGAACAGTGGGGAGAGGGGGTGGGAGTGCCGGGGGTGGTGTGTGGGGGGAGAAGGGGGCTTATGAAAGAGATTAAGCCACATTAAACCTCAGAACATATTTCAAGAAGTTGCGTGGGCTGCATTGCGTGTCTTTGGCGAGAGATAAGATAGAAATAAATAAGAGATAAGATATGATTGATGTCAGATAGGATGCAATTTTTTCTGTTTTTTTTTTTTTTTTTTCTAATTGTGCGAGAAGAAACCTAACAGCCTTTGATTTGAGTTGTTCTTGTCTTTATGTCATGCCCAGGAAAATAAGTAGAAAAAAGTGAGTAGATTATTTGTTCCACCTTTGTGAAAATGATATTGGTTACCTTATGCACGATATTTTCTTCAAGGCATGATGTGAGGCATTCTTCGTCATTTTCATACACACACACACACACACACGCACACGCACATGCACACACACACACACACCGATACATACATATATATATATATATATATATATATATATATATATATATATGCACACACACACACACACACACACACACACACATATATATATATATCAATCCACACACAGCCATCCCCAAAACGCGGACAGTCAATCACATTTTCTGGGGGTATCAGGGAAAATACATCACGCAAAAATACACAGACAATCAAAAAAGTGCCAACGGGCATGTCACAATTTCTGGACCGCTCCAAGAGAACGAAAAAGCATAGAACAAAACAGACTGCATTAAGATGGAAACGATGGAAAAGAATCACACAAAATAAAAACGAAAGAAAGACAGAACGTGTGAGAGAGAGAGAGAGAGAGGGGGGGGGGGGGGGGATGGGGGAAGAAAGAGAGAGAGACAGAGCGAGAGAGAGAGAGAGGCAGATGGAGGAGAGGGAGAGAGAGAGAGAGAGAGCGTTGGAAAGAGTAGCGATAGAAGGAAGAGAAAGAATGAAAAAGGAGAAAAAATCGACACGATACGGAACAGGGAATAGAAGCAAAGAAAAAGAAAGGAAGCAGGAATGATTACATAGAAGATGAGAAAGCGAGGTGAATCTTCCTCACAAACACACATGCTTGAAACCATAGCTTCATGCAGCTCATGCCCAGCGACGGTGAAGACGATAATCAATGACGACATGATAACAGACAACGATAATACTGAACAATGGAGCAACGAATAACTGCCCTTATGTTATACAAAGAACACTGCGCAATTCTGAAACAATGCCGTATTTGTATTTGTATTTCTTTTTAGGGCAACAGGTTTCTCTGTGTGAAATTCGGGCTGCTCTTCCCAGGAAGAGCGCGTTGCTGTGATACAGCGCCACCCTTTTTTTTTTTTCCTGCGTGAAGTTTTATTTGTTTTTTCCTATCGAAGTGGATGTTTTCTACATAATTTTGCCAGGAACATCCCCTTTGTTGCCGTGGGTTCTTTTGCGTGCGCTAAGTGCATGCTGCACACTGGACCTCGGTTTATCGTCTCATCCGAATGACTAGCGTTCAGACCACCACTCAAGGTCTAGTGAATGGGGAGAAAATATCGGCGGCTGAGCCGTGATTCGAACCAGCGCGCTCAGATTCTCTCGCTTCCTAGACGGACGCGTTACCGCTAGGCCATCACTCCACAGTGATATCGAAACGATCATCAGAAAAAGCAAACGAGAGAGAGAGAGAGAGAGAGAGAGAGAGAGAGAGAGAGAGAGAGAGAGAGAGAGAGAGAGAGAGAGAGAGAGAGAGAGAGAGAGAGATGATAGCAAATTGGAAGAGCTTTTGTCAGACAAAAGGACATAATTATGTACATAGGGACACAGGCATACACAGGGATAAACATTATGCGTTCAGAGACGTATAGATGTTATACATAAAATGTCTCTGTTATCACTCAAGTAAAATAACTCTCCCACAGAAACAATGCCTTACAGCATCTAGCGCTCTTCAGGACCGATGATTACACTTATTGTGATGATTGCATCGTATTGTAATATATTGCAATGTATTGTTTTGCATTGTATTGTACTGCACCGGACTGTACTGTACTATATTGCATTCCTTTGTATTGTGTTGCATTGTTTTGTATTGTATTGTGAGCCAACGCTGGGAAAGATGGAAGAGAATGGCATTAAAGCACCATTATTCCAGCTTCTACCGGCGGCAGTGGCAAGTACTTCCTTTGATGGCGACAACAAAAGCATACACCAAATGCGCCCATTTTGCTTAAACGAAGAGCTCGCTCGCTCTCTTGGCTCACGACGTGTGCAAATTATGTGGGCTCTCTAGGGAAGAGAGAGAGGGGTATGGGTGGAAGAGAGAGAGAAATGTAATGGACGTATGCAAATTAAGAGACCATCAAGGGGCCACAGAGAGAGAGAGAGAGAGAGAGAGAGAGAGAGAGAGAGAGAGACAATGGCGAGATAATTTTCGTTACGGACAAAACGTTCAACATTCTGTCTGGGAGGTCGCGGATACCAAACGCCATTAAGGTCTAATACTATCGTGGGAGTCCATGGACACGCCTGATTCCTGCAACCCAATATTATTATTGACTCACTTGTGTAAACAAAGTGAGTCTATGTTTTAACCCGGTGTTCGGTTGTCTGTGTGTGGTGTGTGTGTGTGTGTGTCCGTGGTAAACATTAACATTGATATTTTCTCTGCTAATATTTTGTCAGTTGACACCAAATTAGGCATAAAAATGGGAAAAATTCTTGTTTAAAACCATATTGCACCTCTGGGATGGGGAAAATATATATATATATATATATATATATATATATATATATATATATAAAGAAGCCAAATTATATGCAAACTGCATTTACTGTTATATATATATATTTTTTTTTTTTTAATTCTCTAAACTTGGCACTTTGATCTGATATTCTGACACAACAACAAGAGCAGTCATTGTTATCATTTTTTGTTCAAACAGGAACTTCTTTTGCTGAGCATGGAAGTTTTATTTATTTTGCAAACGTTTTGGTGCAGATAGTAAAAAAGGAAAATTAATCTGTAATTAATGCTAGGGGACTTAATTTGCTTTAAACTGATCTTTCTCATCTTAAACATTACATTTTAAAATTATACTCAATACATAAAAAGCTTGTGTGTTTTACTCTCAGTGTACAGGGCTTTCACTATGTTCATTCGCCCAAGTGGTCTTTTTCGGAAAATACTAAAATCAGCCATGAAGGTCATTGGCAAAAATCAATTGCGTACACGTATTTATACACATTCAAAGCGCGTGCTCATATTCTTCGCGATTTTGTTTCAAGTTGTTGACCTGCCCGTTCAATCCTATATTCAATGGACAATACACGATAACATGTGATGGAAAGTTGGAGAAGGAGACCGTTAAATATTTATTCAGAGAAAGATTTGTGAACTCCTCATCACTTACTGGATTATGCCCCAAACTGCCATAAAATATCCACAGAATCAGTCGGAATTCACAGTTAAAAATTGTAAACCATGCGAGTTAATAACCTTGAATTGATGAAACAAAAAAATTTCCAGTCTTGACTTTTCTCAAAATGAAGTCCTTTTCATTTCATACGACGTTTAGAAGTACTTGTACTTGGCTCTACATGTTATTACTTTAACAAAATACTAAATTTTCATATCAACTTTAAAACTATAAAACTAGAATGAACATAAAAGAGAAATTGAATCGACTGTGTCGTACTACATTCCCGGCGAGTGTAACTAAACTTGTACATCTATCTAGATCTAGAGAAAACGGCTAAATGTTGCAGTGTGATTGCGGCGATAGCTGCGTCTTCTTTACCGCGGATTTAAAAAAAAAAAAATAATTGCCCTTAAATATTTTTTGAATGCCGAAGATACAGCAGAATAATATGATTTAAACAGCGTTCTCACTGCGAATACCGCAATTGATTTATCGCCCCTTAAAAAAGTATGTTCAAATATTAAATTTTAGAACTTCAGTTAAGGAGCCGCGATAGTGTAATGAGTAAGACAGTCTCTTCTCACCCGAACACGCGGGGTTCGAATCTGGTTGGGACTTTTTTTCTTTTCTTTTTTTTCTTTTTTTAACGCGAAGCTTTATAATAACAAATACAGAACACATTTTAACGATTAGATTTTTTTTTAAAGTGTATCACAAGTGAGCCTTGAAGGCCTTGCCTCTCTTGTTTTTTTTTTTTTTTTTTTTTGTTTTGTTTTTTGTTTGTTTGTTTGTTTTTTGTTTGTTTTTTGTTTTGTTTTGGTGTTTTTTTTTGTTTTTTTTTGTTGTTGTTTTTTGTTGTTGTTGTTGTTGTTGTTGTTGTTGTTTTTTGTTGTTGTTTTTTTTTGCCGTAGGCTTCACTGGAGAAGAAAAACAACAACAGATTCTAGAACCACCTACCTGAAGATGTAGTCATCAGCCCTATCTATATGTAATATGCAGCTTCTGTTCAAACGTTGTGTGTGTGTGTGTGTTTGAGTGTGTGTGTGTGTGTGTGTGTGTGTGTGTGTGTGTGTGTGTGTGTGTGGCGTGCATGTGTATGTGTGCGTGCGTGTGTGTGTGCGTGTGCGTGCGTGTGTGTGCGTGCAGAGTGTGCATGTGTGAGTATGCACACGTTTTTATATTGATATGCACTTGTATGTATCCTAATTTCTACTGTATCTGTGTTTGTGTATGATTTTCGATTTATGTTCGTATCTTGTTATGTACTATCCCCCCTGATATTCCTTGTGACCCCTGTACACTTGGTAATAAAGGAATATTCTTTTTCTATATTCTATTCTATTCGGACCAAACAGTCCATTGCTATCCGCTCCCTTTTGTTTCTGTGCATAATCAGTGTTAATCTCCACTGCAGCGGGAATCTATTCGAAGCTTAGTCATTTGTGAAGGACTATGCCACAACCATGAGGGATAGTTTGCCTTTGGGGACCATCGCAACGCCGCCTGTCCTCAAACGTTTTTGTCCGTGAGAGTGGCGGGGGCGGTGGGTTGAGGGGGGTTAACATGGGCAAGGCACTCTCAACTGTATTAAAAGTTCCAGCCCAGATAATCTGGACAGTAGTTAGCTGTTATGACTGATCCTAGTCGGACGCGACTGACTTTCATTCATACATTTTAGGACATTCTTAAGTGATTCACACATCCCAGAGGGAGAGTGTCACAGGACAGACACCACAGCAAACTGTCTGTCAATCAATGTGTGTGTGTGTGTGTGTGTGTGTGTGTGTGTGCGCGCGCGTGTGTGTGCATGTGTTCGTCCGTGTGTGTGCGTGTACGTATGTGTGTGTGTTTGTGCGTGTATGTTTATGTGTGTATATTTACCCGTTTTGATAGCGCCCATCTGAACCTCATGTAGACAATGATGATGGAGTCTCCCGTCGGACCGACGGATAAGTAGGCAGGCAGGCTTATCTGTCAGTGTGTGTTCTCAGAAAGGAGAAGAGGCCGATTCTGGATGCGCAGCACTTCCCACTGGTGTTGCAAGGGAAAACGTCTCCAGAAGTTGAGCCCTGCTTCCTTCGCTCACGCTTCTCCTTAATGGCCAGCATTCTCTTGTTTTCAAACGTCTTTATGCCACTAGAGCACAGCATCCTCCAGCGAGTGCGGTCAAGGGCATCAGTTTCCCAGGAAGTGACGTCTATGTCACAGGCTTTGAGGTTTGTCTTCAAGGTGTCCTTGAAGAGCTTGCAGGGTCTTCCAAGTTCGCGGTGGCCTTCCTTCAGCTGGCCATACAATAGCATCTTCGGAATCCTGCTGTCTGTCATGCGGACAACGTGTCCTGTCCAGCGTAGCTTGCACTGGATCAGCAGGCTTTCGATGCTGGGCAGGCCGCTCCTCTCTGGGACCTGGAGGTTGAAGACCCTGTCTTGCCTCTTTATGCCGAGGATCTTTCGTAGGCATCTCTGGTGGAACTGCTCAAGTTGTTGAATGTGACGGCGATACGTCGTCCATGTTTCACAGCAGTAAAACAAGGTGGTCAGTACAACAGCTCTGTAGGTTTTGATTTTGGTGCTGAGCCTGATGCCTTTGTTGTTCCACAGCCTGTTGTTGAGTCTGCCAAAGGCGGAGCTGGCCTTGGCGATGCGCAGCGTCACTTCTGCATCAAGGGCTCCGTTTCTGCATAGGGTGCTGTCCAGGTAGAAAAAACTTGTCGACTGACTTGATCTCCGTGTCATCGAACTTGATTGCAGGTAGGGGGGAGGCACTGGCGTTCTCTGAGCTAGCTGGTTGGTACATGGACTCGGTCTTGCTGAGGCTGATGGTGAGTCCAAAGCGCCTGCAGGAGGTTGAGAACTTGTGCAAAATGAGCTGCTTGTCCTCATGGGTGTGTGCAGCAAGCGCACAGATGTAGACAATAGGAGCTAAATAAAATCACATCATTATAATCATCATGATCAGTACTACTACTACTACTACTACTACTACTGCTGCTGCTGCTGCTGCTGCTGCTGCTAGTACAAACTATTGGCCCGAGAGGTCAAACTCATCTGCTGAAGGCCCAGCCACCCTTCGCATCCGCTCTGCATGTCTGAGCTGTTTTGTGTCTTTCCGAGTATCTGTTTCCTTTTTGATTTCAGGGAGTTCCTCTTTTCTACCGCTCCCTTTGTTCCTGGAATTTTTGCAAAGAGATTTCCTTTTTTCTGTTGCTGTCTTTGTTGCTGGGTTTGGCTTTGTTTTCTTTTGTTTTTGTTTTGTTTTATTTATCTATTTTAGTTAGTTTGTTTGGGTTTTTTTC
>NC_134882.1:44969924-44974924 GCF_041734735.1 Babylonia areolata | reverse complement strand
GGTGGTGTCCTAAGTACGTTAAATCAGAACAGACACCACCGAAGTGACTCAGCAGCAGTGCAGGGTCTCTTCTGGTGTGGGGCCTCCTGGCGACCTAACATCGATGGTTCCCTGCGGACCGCCGACGCTGGAACTGTGATGGACGAACCCGGGCGTGGCCGTATATGGGGGAATCTAAATGAGCGGCGTGGGAGTAATGCCACTGAAACAGTGCAGATTACGGGGCAAAAAAAAAAAGAAAAAAAAAAGAGTAGGGGTATATTTTGCTTGCAAAAATCTCGAGCAAGTATCACAACCATTTGAGACATGATGGATTCAATCAAACTATGGGTTTATTTCCAATTATTTAGAGACACACACAAAATATATAATTTATATATCTCTTGTACTCTCTGGAGATAGAAGTAAACGAAGAAATAACTGAGTTTGCCCGTGTCTGTGTGCATTTGTAATAAACCTGTTGTTTCTTTCGTGTACATGCCAAAGGAGATGTGGTGTTTTAGGAAAGTGAACATTATGTGGATTCTTCAGAACGAGCGAGAGAGAGAGAGAGAGAGAGAGAGAGAGAGAGAGAGGGTGGGGACTAGGGAGTGAGAAAGAGAGAGACAGACAGACACACACAGACACAGATACAGACACAGACATAGAGGGAGACAGTTGGAGAGACAGAGCTAGACGGCGTCGCAAAGTGATTAGCGTCACAGACTAAACATTTGCTGGCCTTGAGTCCAAACCCCATCAATGAGAAAATCCTCGTGGGATTTATCAGACCCGGCCACTCCGCTAACCGGTACTGACTTTCCTGTGGGTGGAGGGAGGGGGGGGTTGTGGGCGGGGGGTGGGATGGGGGGTTAAATGGGAAGACTGGGATCTCACGGGGCCTAGTGCTGTCTGTCTCCGTTTATTTATGTCAGTCCTGGGACCGAATTCACTTCTGAATGCGTGTGTGTCACGAGCCAAACAGTTTCGTCCCAAAGCTGGTCTGTTGTCATTGGCATGGGAGTTGAAAGTCCTTTATGCCTATCTTTTTTTTTCTTTTTTGTTTCGTTCTGTTTAGTCATGTATTTTGTATCCTTGTTTCTTTCTGATGATAGTTCTACAAATGCTGCCAATTGTTGATAAACCAATGATTACGAAATGATTAAAATGAGGGGCGGTAAGCGGGTTGATACAACATGATCCTGTTTGTTTGTGTGTTTGTTTGTTTGTTTGTTTTGCGCGGTTCTTGTGAATTGGAGAAACGTTCCAGACTTCAGCAACTCTCCTTCAGAAGTGTGATTGAAAGATGATGATGATGATGACAGGGCAAATACTGATCTGACTCATTTACTTTATATTGTCCTTTTTCATTAGCAAAAGTAATGAAGCGAATGTGTTGAAAGACATCTAGAACAGAATGCTGATGATGACACGAGCTACTCATTCCCAGAGGGCCAAAGAAGGAGATTTTTAAAATGTTAAGGAAACTGTGCACACGAATGACAAAGTTTTTGCATGATCTGTAATGAGTTTTGTGTCCGCGTTTCCATGTCGTTATGTAGAAATAACGCCGATTGGTGTATTCCATTCCCTCAACTCTCCATCCCCCCGCCTCCTCACCCACTTACATCTCGTTAACCCGATTACGCCCTCCGCCCCCCCCCCCCCCCCCCCCGACCCCTCACCCCCCATCCCCTACCCCTCCAAAAGAGCATAGGTGGAAACTCTCAGTCAGTTTTTTTTTTTTTTCTGCACGAATGTTTTTTCGCCATCTTGCAGGCTAAAGGAACTTTGATTTGTGATGACAACTTGTACGATTTCGGCGCAGCCGTCTTACCACGATTGTCTCTTATCAGTAAGTCTTTTACATAAAATAGCGTTGCTATCTTCATAGAGATACTCCTTAATGTGTGTATCTAAAGCAAGGCATGCATATTCAAATCATGGGGAACAAAGACAATTTTGGGAAAGAATATCAGGAAACAGGCGCAGAAAGACGTAAAAGATCAGAAGAAAGAAGAGCAAGGAAAAGTAGAGAAGGAAAAGATGAAACAGTAGTATCCGCGAATCTAAAATCTCAAAGAAGTATTAATGAAGTAGTAGTAGTGGTGGTGGTTGTAGTATCATCATCATCATTATCAGTAGTAGTAGTAGTAGTAGTAGCATCAACAGCAGCAGCAGCAGTAGTAGAATTAGAAGTATAAGCAGCAGCAGCAGTAGAAGTAGTAGCAGCAGTAGTAGTAGTAGCAGCAGCAGCGGCGGCGGCGGTAGCAGCATTAGTAGTAGTAGTAGTAGTAGTAGTAGCAGCGGCAGCGGCAGCAGCAGCAATAGTAGTAGTCGTAGTAGTAGTAGTAGTAGTAGTAGTAGTAGCAGCAGCAGTAGTAGTAGAATTATAAGCAGCAGCAGCAGCAGTAGTAGCAGCAGCAGTAGTAGTAGTAGTAGTAGTAGTAGTAGTAGTGTGGAAGTTGAAGAGGAGGACGAAGGAAAAGGAAGAATGGAAGAAAACATTGTCGGGGTATGACAAGATAAGAATGGGAAAAAGAAGGTGTGTCCTATATCTGTCTATGCCAGCTTCTGCCCCTGATAATAAAGACGAGACGTCACTATCACGAAAGCATGCGAAAATATATCAGTTAATTTTTTCCCCTTTTTTTTCCTCAAACACGTTCCACAGATTTTGCCGGCAAAGGATATTTTTCCTCCTCCTCCTCCTCCTCCTCCTTCTTTTTCTTCTTCTTCTTCTTCTTCTTCTTCTTCTTCTTCTTCTTCTTCTTCTTCTTCTTCTTCTTCTTCTTCTTCTTCTTCTTCATCCTTTGCTTTCATATTTATAATGTATCCATCGTTATTCACGAAAATAATGCAACTTTAAAAATAAAAAAAGCCTGAGATAAATACCAGGAAGGAAAGAAGAATTACGCATGATAAATCGCGGCTCCCCCAACCCACTTACAAAGAGTATGATAGTCAGTCGTGTCCAACTGTGGCCATCAGAACAGCAGAGGAGCCAACTGCTGTCCCGACTGTCTGGGCTAGAATTTGATTGTAGTGGAGAGTGAATACACTGCTCCAATTTAACGCGGACAGACATGGCATGACCATCCCTCAAAACGATCCGCCACTCTACAGGCTGCCTTCCCTCACAGTTATTACATTGACGAGGTCGTTTAGCAACGAGCAGAACTTTATACGCTCTCAGTGTGTATGATAGTCAGTCGTGTCCGACTATGACCATCATAACAGCAGAGGAGGCAACTGCTGTTCCGACTATTTGGGCTAGAATTTGATTGTAGTGGAGAGTGTCTTGCCCAGGTTACATCCCCACTCTCTCGGCCAAGAGGGTTTTAGGACAGTCGGCGTTGGGATGGTTCCCAAAGGCCAACTAGCCCACAAGGCTGCAGCACTAAGAGCCAGTGCAATTTTGCCTCCTAGTTTGAGAGTCATAGTCCTTCACAAAAGAATAAGCTGTAAATGATTTCACATTGACTGAGGAAACCATTGATAATACAGCTCTCATTTTGCTGTTGGCCCAAATGTAAACTTATGTCAATCTGTGATATAAGCCGAGTGTTGGGCCGTAAAGATTCCCAACAGCACCCGGTGTTCCCAGGCGGTCACCCATCCAAGAACAGTGTGTAACCACAGACATCGCCCCTGGGTCATCTTCTGTAGTGTCATCAAACTGCTGCTCTCTTTGGGATTGTTTGCATATAGCTGGGGTTCCAGACATGGACGAAACAGAAGGATAGAAACAAATAGGAGGAAGAGGAGCGTCAAGAGAAATGGATGGAGGAAGATCAGGAGGAACAAAAAAGGTGGAGGAAAAAGGGAGGAAATTCAGTCTCATTGGATGACCAGAATCGTGTTCAAAGAAACTGCATTATCTCTTTGCCTCGTTTGTGTTGTTGGCGATACCAAATCGCACAACTGGAAAACCCCAACTGAGCGAAAAAAAACAACAACAACATAACATGTGGATCGGTGTAAAGTTGTCTGTTTCTCACACAATGATACAGAGAAGATGAATGCCTGCATGTATTTGCACTCAAACACAGACACCCAAACAATGAAGAGCAATAGCTGAGCGGATGATGACAAAAACATCGTTACCATAGAGTGGATAAGATGCTTTCGCTGTGTACACGGAAAGAACACATCACTTTCAGAGAAAGGAGTGTCTGGGAATCTGTAATCTGCGATCAGACTCATTCGATATTCGACTTTATTCATACTGTTCCTTTTCTTTTCCTCAGGGAACGTGACTTCTCCTGTGTCCATTCTGTACATATTTAGAATTTGCCCATCCTTATCCCCAAGATAAACCAAGTCTGTGAACCTGAAATAACCCCCAATAAACTAGAAGTCCCATTTCACGAGCACACGCACATGATGGGTTGTTGTTGTTTTTGTTTTTTGGGGGGGGGGTTGTTGTTTTTTTTTTGTGTGTGTGTGTTTGTTTGTTTGTTTGTTTGTTTTGTTTTGTTTTATTTTGTTTTGTTTTGTTTTGTTTTTGTTTTGTTTTGTTTTGATTTGTTACTCCAAAGAGGACGTTCCCAAATTTATCACTGTCGGAAACAGCATCAATAGTCCTGTTTAATCCGCAGTAAATTACGTTGCTGAGAACTCTTGTTATAGGCATCTTTTTCTACGGTCTCACTATCACACCATGATCATCCCTTCTTGATGATCGATTGCATCGCCACCACATCATCCCCATTGCACGCACTGTCTCTGCTGCGCATATGGAGAAGGGGCTACTGCGTCTTCATGTTGTTTGAAGTCTTCATATATATTAAAAAAAAAAAAAAAACAGAAAAGGAAAGAGGAAGAAGAGAACAAGGAACTGAAGAGAGGAGAAAAGAGTCTTTTCAGATTAAAAAAAAACAACAACACAAAAAAACAGTTATCAAAGAAAGCGTGGTGTCTCTTTAGCCATCACTTTAACTCACTCAGTACGGCCAGTCCTCTCTTCTCCTCTACATAGACCCCTCGGATGTCCAGTGGGTGTCTGAATGATCCAACCT
>NC_134882.1:44962424-44964924 GCF_041734735.1 Babylonia areolata | reverse complement strand
GTGGTTCATGCATGCTGGGTATTTTCGTGTCTCCATAACCCACCGAACACTGACATGGGTTACAGGATCTTTAACGGGCGTAGTTGATCTTCTGCGTGCGTATACACACGATGGAGGTTCAGGCACTAGCAGGTCTGCACATATGTTGACCTGGGAGATCGGAAAAGTCTCCACCTTTTACCCACCAGGCGCCGTGACCGAGATTCGAACCCGGGACCCTCAGATTGAAAGTCCAGCGCTTAACTCTTTCCATACGAACGGCGAAAGAGACGACGTTAACAGCGTTTCATCCCAATTACCATCATCACAATATTGCAAGCGGAACGCTCTTATACTGAAGAAGTGAATGTTGACAATGAATACCACAGTTCTGACGACGGAAGCTAAAGGTTGGGTCATTCAGACACCCACTGGACATCCAAGGGAACCGTGTAGAGGAGAAGAGAGGGCTGGCCGTACTGAGTGAGTTAAACCACTCGGCTATTGCGCACGTTGATCTGAAGGGAAGTTTTCACCGCTGAAAACCACGGCACCGGGTTTCTGAGGTGCTGTTACGTTGTCATCGCATTGTCTCTGCTGCCTTGTTTGAGGTCAGTCAGTTCTCTTAAGGTTCAGCCAGTAGAAAGTAAAGGGCACGCTCAAGTAGGAGTAGGAAAAGGAGAAGGAAAAGAAGCAACAGCAGCAACGGCAACAGCGGCATAGCAGCTGCAGGAGACAAGGGACATTGATATCCAATGATACGATGAATAAGAACTTGTTTCATGATATAAAAAAAAAGAAGTTATAATTAGGCTAGCACTATTTCATCTCACTGATGTTGTATATTATGTTGTATCTGCTCCGAAGTGGAACAGCGTCCATGAAAATTACACACACACACACACACACACACACACACACACACACACACACACACATATATATATATATATATATATATATATATATATATATATATATATATATATATATATATATATATATATACATATATATTTATGACACATGACAAATATTTGACCATTCAATGTTTTGGTGATAGGGGGAGGTATCTGGCATACCCTCTAAAATGTTGGAAGGGAAGAGAGAAAT
The DNA here is from genome assembly GCF_041734735.1 of Babylonia areolata. Classification (NCBI taxonomy): domain Eukaryota; kingdom Metazoa; phylum Mollusca; class Gastropoda; order Neogastropoda; family Buccinidae; genus Babylonia; species Babylonia areolata. Next base: position 44,963,832 of record NC_134882.1, on the reverse strand, counting down.
TCTACAGGCGCGCGCGCGCGCACTCGTACACACACACACGCGCGCGCACACACACACACACACACACACACACACACACACACACACACACACACAGACGCAGGATGTCCACCACCCACCACCAGATTCGTGACGTCTGCATGTCCCCCGGCAATCTGGTCCATCAGATTCTATCAAGTCAATCGACAGCTCACCACACGGTCAGGCTGTGAACTTAATGTAGAACTGCGCCAGAGATGTTGGGAGGACCAGAAAAAGACATTAGCTTATTTCATCCGCAGACACTAACACACACACACACACACACACACACACACACACACACACACACACACACACACACTGCTTGACTAGCGCGGCGAGTTATGCTGCCGTCAGACATCAACCTAGTTAATGTGGTGTCGTGTATTTGTCCAAACGCAATGACATATCCTTCAGAAACTGAAAGTGAAACTGTTTTTTTTTTTAATTATTCTCCTGTGTAAACAACGGCGATAAGGCGATAATGACACCTGTTTTGTCCAGCTTCAGATAATGGCGAGGAGGTGCGGGCGGCTAAGATGAATGCCTGTTAAAGATATTTAAGAAAAAGAAAGAAATATTCTTTCAAGCTGGGATCGGATTTCAATGCTGCACACTGCGTAGGCTGTAAGCGTCCGTGTGTGTGTGTGTGTGTGTGTGTGTGTGTGTGTGTGTGTGCGTGCGTGCGTGCGTGCGTGTGTGTGTATGTGTTGTTGTTGTTGTTGCTCTATTTGCCCATTTTGTTTTTAAAAAAAAATCTTATTTCGAAACGCAGACACATGATTTAAGGATGTAACCCGTATGTTTTTGTTTCTTGTTGTTGTTGTTGTTGTTGTTTTTGTTTTTTTGTTTGTTTTTCTTTTTGTTTTTTGGTGTGTTTTTTTTTTTTTTTTAGTTCTACTAAAGAACACGTTGGCAATGAAAGGTGCAACGTACCAACTATCAAACAAATAACCCAACCTTCTTAGTGCAGATAAAGAACTCTTCAGAGACCCTTGAGGAAACATTAGTAAGATGCACCCTAAACCACTGATTAGGTGGTTGATCAGGAACCCACTAATTTTAAAACCTTTCTTCTTTTCTTCTTCTTTTTTTTTTTTTTTTTTTTTTTCCAATAGTTGGGTTGTCAGACAAGGTACTGATTCAGCACTTCTCTGATGGTAAGAAAGAAAGAAATAAAGAGGACGAAAGAAAGAAAGCAATGTCATTGGGTAGCTGCTTTTCAAAACAAGAACATTTATAACCGTTTTATGCCACAATAACATTAACTTCAAGGACTTCTTCTTCCTCCTCGTTCGCCTCCCATTAGATGAGCATCCCGGTGTCCTCGATGAAAGCTGCCGTCCGTCGCAGCTGCTCCAGGGTGCCGTACAGTTTGGCTTCCACT
>NC_134882.1:44942424-44957424 GCF_041734735.1 Babylonia areolata | reverse complement strand
AGCGACGCGCTCTCCCTGCGCAGAGCAGCCCGAGTTTCACACAGAGAAATCTGTTGTGATAAAAAGAAATACAAATACAAATGATACCAACGCCAATACTGATTATGGCAGTGAAGTTCATAACTATGACCATGATGGCAATGATGTCAATGCCAATAATGATTTTGACAGCGAAGTTCATAATAATGACGATGATAACAATGATGTCAACGCCAATAATGATTTTGACAGCGAAGTTCATAATGATGCGATGTTGATCATGACAAGCGATGATGGTGCGGATAATGACGTTGATGATGACGACGACGACGTACGTTTAATACGCATTGTCACGCGTGCTAAAGCGGACGTGCACCCTCCCCAAGATACCCCACTACAGACGCCACAACACAACAAGCCCACACAGAAAACGAAATTTTATAATGCATTTAATGATTGTGTGCAATATGTCTATAGATGTATGTAAATAAAACAAACTAAAAAAAAAACAATATCAAGAGCATACAAATAAACAACAAACAACAAACAACAACAACAACCACCCCAAAAAAACGGCAGCAGAACCACAGCTTTAGCCTTGTCACATCGTACCACAAGGGCACTGGTAAATGAGATGTCAAACCATCATCACAAGAAGCACAGGATGGCCCTTTTGTTTCTCAAAAAAAAAATAAAAAAATAAATAAATAAATAAATAAAAAAAAAATAAAATAAAAAAAAACATGAAAATAGGAGTGCTGCTGACGCTGGCGGACGGAAGACAGGCCCCCAGTATGGAGAACGTCAGCGGAGAACGTCAGCGGAGCCCTCAGCGGATCCGTCGCCGGCTCCGAGAGGCGGGTGGTCTGGAACCACCATGTTATAACTAAAATATCTACAAAACTGGCGGCACCTAGCGAGGAGCGCACAGGAAGACGCATTGGCAGCCCAAAACCATTGATAAATAATTATTTCGAAAGATATCATTTTTTTCAAATATCATGGAAAACATACGTTATAGTTGGTTGGGTTTTTTTAAGTGAATGACATTAACAATGGTTGCCGGCATCTTTTTTCCGCACGCCTCGCCGCCGTAAAAATAGACTAATAATTATCTCCCCTTTCTTCCAGTATTTCACATGTCACAAAACAAATCATTTACCATATACAACAGTAATGTTTTATACAAGCATAAATTTATTCCCGATGTTAACTCGTGACTTCTAGTTGGACGAGCTCCTTAAACCTTAACAAAAATATCCAATAAAATTGTCTTGAGCATGTAAAAAGCAAGATATCTAAAATTACCCCCTTCCATTGAAAACTCCTACTTGGACAGACATGTCAAAAATGTAGCTCCTCCCCAATTCTTAAATTTCAATATTTATTTCTTACATTTCCAATATAACATTTTAGCAGCATGTGACAACTCATCGCCCCTTCACATGCTTATAACTTCAACAATAATAAACAATGACAAGAGAAAGGTCACAACAACCAGGAGACAGAATACGAACGTAACAATGAACCACAACGGAGGAAAACAATACATAAACAAGACTGGAACACAAGCTCCTACCTAGAGCGACGTGACGTTTCCACGATTCGAACGGAGGCACAACACCTCAAGACGCGCGCCAGGCAACTGGAGAACGCTGACAGGACAAGAACAAACGTCACCCACTGGCCACCGCACAGTGTTCCGTAAACGAACAACGGGTGCTAACATCGAAACACAGATGAACAGTTCCACTGGCGGACACAAAGTCGTTTACAGAGGAAAAAGAACGACGAACATCAGCCGCTAAGCGCTGGTTCTACTACCGTCCTTCTCCAAGGACTGACTCCATTCGAGTGAAGCTAGAGACAAACCGGCGAGGAGCATTTGAAGCACTAGAACTCCGCTCACTCTGTTCACTCAGCTTCCTATATATTTTTTTTTTCCGTTCAATTGCACGAGACACTTACAAACCATAGAAAACATAACGCGATCTCACTACCGCTCGAACGCAAGGGGAACACGCACGATGGAAAACATCGTGCACGCGCATACGAAACACACCCGCCTCTAAAAATAATCCAGCGACCCACCAGCCTCCGCCAGCTTCGTTTGTCATTTTAGAAGAAAGAGGGGATGAGATGGACTCGAACCCCCTCCATAAACGTGAAAGAAAAGAAAAAATAGCGGAATCATTATGTCGTCCGTGACAATACCCCCCTCCCAAGATTAAACCCCTGGTTTAAATCAAAACAAAAAACAAATAAGTCACGGACTAATAATGTACAGCAGCTACCTATATACATGTTGGGGCCACATTCAGCATTGCTCTGACTTGCAGCCAAGGCGACTGAGATAATCAGCAGCCACATTGTCTCTTCCAGGAATGGCCTGGACGACAAACCTGAACGGCTGCAGCTGAAGTGCCCATCGGGTAATACGCCCGCTCGCTGACTTTGTCCTTTCCATATACTGTAAAGGGGAATGGTCTGTTTGTACAACAAAGTCTGTCCCATACAGGTAGGACTCAAACTTTGAAACTCCCCACACCAGTGCCAGACACTCCTTCTCTATCGTGGGGTAGTTTTTCTCTGCAGCCGTCAGCTTCCGACTGGCGCACGCCACAGGATGCAGCTCCCCATCACTCTGTTGGAACAGGACTGCTCCCAAGCCTGTTCCTGATGCATCGGTACGGAGCACAAAAGGTTCCCCTGGAACGGGTAATCTGCAGACGGGTGGCGCACAGAAACAGTCTTTCAGATTAGTGAATGCTTGCTCACAAGCCTCATTCCACTCCACCTTCCTTGGACGATCGCCCTTTGTCAGGTCAGTCAAAGGTAATGCGATTTCAGAGAAATGAGGGATGAAACGGCGGTAGTAACCTACCAACCCCAAGAAACTTCGCACCTCTTTCTTTGTGGTGGGGCACGGCGCCTCTCTGATCTTTGCCATCTTATCCTCCTCGGGCCATATCCTGCCTCTCCCTATGCGGTGACCCAAATAGGAAATTTCAGAGCTCCCCAACTCACACTTAGTCGGGCGAGCAGTCAGGGAACACTCCCGTAGACGCTCCAGCACTGCACGAATCACAGTGACGTGTTCCTCGTCTGTGACAGTGGCGATGAGGATATCGTCGATGAAATTATCGATATCATCAGACTCCAGCGGCTGCAACAGCTTCCTCATCATTCGTGAGAAAACCGCACCTGTCGTGCAGAGACCAAAAGGCATGACTCGCCACTGAAAATGGCCCTCTGGAGTGGAGAATGCCGTCTTTGGACGGTCTTCTTCCTCCACGGGTATCTGCCAGTAACCCTTCGACAAGTCAATCTTACTGAAGATTCGTTTCTGACCCAGCTTGGAGAACAAGTACTCGATTTCTGGCATGGGTTCTGCATCGAATTCTACGATCTTGTTGAGACGTCTGTAATCGACACAGAAACGGATCTTGCCGTCTTTTTTCTTCACCAATACAATTGGGGAAGAGTAGGGTGACACGGATGGCTCAACAGCTCCCATATTCAGCATCATCTTTATTTCATCCCGGACCGTGTCACGCTGAGCATAAGGCAGAGGATATGGCTTTGATCTGATGGGGACATCTGAAGACAGCTTTATCTTGCAGGTCTCCAGCTGTGTGCACGCTGGCAGATCAGTTAGTACATCGCCAAACTCTTTAACCAAGAGGCGTAACTTATGCACCAGCTGGTCTGACGCACACCCAATGACAACGTCCTCGGGACCTTCCGTGGGCTCCAACGGAATGACGGGGAGATCTTTACGCCAAACCGGGTCTGTCCCTTCCCCTTCTGACTCCTCAACCACCACAGCCTGGATGGATGCACCCTTGGATTCATCAGCGTGTCTTTCAATGAACCGCTTGAGCAAGTTTGCATGGAAACGTTTGTCTTTGATACCCACACGCAACTTGTAGTCAGCCTCGCCCACTCGGTCTAACACCTCATATGGTCCTTGCCATGCTAACTCCAGCTTATTAGCCTTAGTCGGTCGGAGGATGAGAACTTTGTCATCTCGCTTGAACGTTCGTGATTTTGCCTTTGCGTCGAAATGACGCTTGTAACGAGTGGCTGCTCTGGTCAGGTTCTCCTGAGCCATTGCACAGGACTCGGCGATCCTGTTTCTCAGATCCACCACGTACTCGGCAGCTGTCTTGACTTCCTGATGTTCTGGGTGCACCCAGAGATCGCGCAACACCTGCATAGGACCTCGCACCCTTCTCCCATACAGCAGTTCGAAAGGAGAGAATCCTGTGCTGTCTTGGGGTACCTCTCGATAAGCAAACAGGAGTGCTGGAATCCAGCGATCCCACTCACGTGGTTTTTCCTGCGCCAGACGCCGCAGCATCTTTTTCAGAGTCCCATTGAACCTTTCCACAAGACCATTACACTGTGCGTGATATGGTGTGGTCTGAAGTCCTTTAATTGCCAGGAGACGATACACCTCTTGCATGATCTGCCCAGTGAACTGAGTTCCCCGGTCAGTGAGGACTGATGACGGAATACCAGTCCGTGTCCACAGATTGAACACAGCCTCTGCTACGACCCCTGCGGTGATAGTACGTAAGGGTACTGCTTCTGGGTAGCGGGTGGCAAAGTCAACCATGACGAGGACGTAACGACATCCTGACTCTGAAGCGGGCTTGATGGGGCCGATGATGTCTAAACCCACACGCGCGAACGGTTCCTGCATCAGCGGCATCTTAACCAGAGGCACTCGAGGCACTCTTCCCTTGTCAACAGTGCGTTGGCATTTGGGGCATGACTGGCAGTATCGTGCAACGTCTGCACACATTCCTGGCCAGTAAAAGGAAGCAAACACCCGATCCTTGGTCTTCTTGGTCCCGAGATGCCCTGACATCGGAATATCGTGACCTAGCGACACTACTGCCTTCCTGAGAGTCTGAGGGACGCACACCTGGTTAATGACTTCATGACGGCCTTCGAACTTCCGCAACAAGACACCCTCCTTCCTCCAGTATGACACCTTGCCACCTTTTGTCTGGTGGCTGACGGCCTCATCACACGACTCGCGTGCTGCCGCCAAGGAGGGGTCACAGTCTTGTAACCTGATCAGATCAGCACGGGATGTCCCTATCACTTGCTCTTTTATGGAGAGGGCCTCTGGGACCGACCCCTCCCTCCTTGTCTGCGCCCTGGTCTTTACTGCACCTACAAGCAATGGGTTGGCGTATACTGGTATGTGTTCTAGCTCCTCACTGCCCTCCCGCTGAGCCAAGTTGCCAATGAGGACCTCTTCTACCGGCTGCTTCATAACCAGAACCCGAATCCTCCCACAAATGAAAGGGGAAGCAATGCCTACAACAGCCACTGGCAACAAATTCCGGCACCTCGACTCAGCCAACACGACTGGCATCGTATCACCCGTGTAGGCATCAGGAGGCACCAGGCGCTCTGCCACCACTGTGTAGCCTGCTCCTGTGTCACGCAGGCCATTTGCAGGCATTCCCTCAATAGTGACAATGCAGCGTGGAGTGTATGGCTTCCGTGCACAGGGGACACACAGAGCCGGTGTAACACCCTGGGGAACCTGCACTGGACAAGCCACTGCCGCCGTATAATGCGTATGTGGACAGTTCCGGGCAATGTGGCCTTCCTTTTTGCAATGGAAGCAGACAACAGCTGATCTAAGCCGTCCCTGTCTACCCTGAGGCGAGACCTGCTTGCTTTGCTCGAGCGGGGTCTTTGTGTCTGTTAGCGGTGGAAAAAGCACATTGTGCCGATTTTGCACAGGCCGCTCTTGAGTGCCCCGCTCATGTTTAGCCTCTCGGCCCATTCGTTTGGCCTCGGCCAACACGGTGGCCTCCTTAGCCAAGTCATCAGCGTTCTTTGGGCTGACCTTCCTTACCTCCATTATCAACTCTGGAGACAGAATATTGTAGAGCTGCTCCTGCATGAACAGATCTTTCACCTCCTCAACATTATTTTCATCCTTGCCAGCAGCTACGCACCACAGAGAGAAACAAGCGCGCATCCTAATGAGAAGCTGTTCAAATGTTTCAGCAGCATCCTTCCTCAGTGCCCGGAATTTCTTCCTGTAAGCGTCGGCATCCAAACGGAAATGCCTAAGCAGAGCCGCTTTTACCTTAGCATAGCTGGTAAGATCAGCCAGATCCAGTCGCAACACTGCCTCCCTAGCCTTGCCCCTCAACAGCGCGATAAGTCTGGTAGGCCACGACGACTCTCTCCAGTGACATAGGGTAGCCACTCGCTCAAAGTGTGACAGATAAGCGTCTACGTCGTCCTTATCACCCAGAGGATCTAAGTTGATATTCCTGTTCTCGCTAGCTTCTACCTCTCTCCCCCGAAGTTTAAGCTCTTCTCTTCTGAAAGCCTGTTCCTCTTCGTCCCTACGCTGGAGTCTGAGTTCCTCCCTCTCTCTAAACAACCTTCCCTCATCTTTCTCTTGGCGCTTCAATTGTAACTCCTCTTCGTCCTTACGCTGGAGTCTGAGTTCCTCCCTCTCCCCCTTCACCGAATCTGTTATGAATCTGGAGAGGGCCTCTCCAGTCAAGCCTAACTTGCTAGCAATCGCAGCATACTTCTCATAAACCGATTGTTCTTCCGCTATCTTCCCCTTCACCTCCTCGCTCACCTTCGGTCTATCAAGTTCATCTCTAACCCAACGTGCCAGCTCGTCAGTCTGCTCTGGAGTCCTCACAGGAGTACCTGGCGTACCTTGCCTCGCAGGCTGTTTTCGCAGTGGCATGACTCAAGTGTCAAACCCAACGAAACTACTGTCACTAACAATTAAACCCTCAACCACCAGAGAAACCTTCAGACCAATGACGCGTTAACCGTAGAGCGCTCAAAACCAACAATGATTATCAGGTGCCTACAATGCATCAAAACATGTACACTTTGAATCCCTGTGCACACAGACCAACCGCAGCTACCTGAAGCACTTACCAGTGCAGCAATATCACTGTAGGGTAACATGAACCATTTTGAAAACAGTCACATACAACACCACAAGACACCCTACCACCTGTCCCCCTAACCTATATCCTAACCCAGCTAAGACGGATCCCAACACAACTTAGCTAAAAAGTACCCCGCATCTCCACCATTTGTCACGCGTGCTAAAGCGGACGTGCACCCTCCCCAAGATACCCCACTACAGACGCCACAACACAACAAGCCCACACAGAAAACGAAATTTTATAATGCATTTAATGATTGTGTGCAATATGTCTATAGATGTATGTAAATAAAACAAACTAAAAAAAAAAACAATATCAAGAGCATACAAATAAACAACAAACAACAACAACAACCACCCCAAAAAAAACGGCAGCAGAACCACAGCTTTAGTCTTGTCACATCGTACCACAAGGGCACTGGTAAATGAGATGTCAAACCATCATCACAAGAAGCACAGGATGGCCCTTTTGTTTCTCAAAAAAAAAAAAAAAAAAAAAAAAACAAAACATGAAAATAGGAGTGCTGCTGACGCTGGCGGACGGAAGACAGGCCCCCAGTATGGAGAACGTCAGCGGAGAACGTCAGCGGAGCCCTCAGCGGATCCGTCGCCGGCTCCGAGAGGCGGGTGGTCTGGAACCACCATGTTATAACTAAAATATCTACAAAACTGGCGGCACCTAGCGAGGAGCGCACAGGAAGACGCATTGGCAGCCCAAAACCATTGATAAATAATTATTTCGAAAGATATCATTTTTTTTCAAATATTATGGAAAACATACGTTATAGTTGGTTGGGTTTTTTTAAGTGAATGACATTAACAATGGTTGCCGGCATCTTTTTTCCGCACGCCTCGCCGCCGTAAAAATAGACTAATAATTATCTCCCCTTTCTTCCAGTATTTCACATGTCACAAAACAAATCATTTACCATATACAACAGTAATGTTTTATACAAGGATAAATTTATTCCCGATGTTAACTCGTGACTTCTAGTTGGACGAGCTCCTTAAACCTTAACAAAAATATCCAATAAAATTGTCTTGAGCATGTAAAAAGCAAGATATCTAAAATTACCCCCTTCCATTGAAAACTCCTACTTGGACAGACATGTCAAAAATGTAGCTCCTCCCCAATTCTTAAATTTCAATATTTATTTCTTACATTTCCAATATAACATTTTAGCAGCATGTGACAACTCATCGCCCCTTCACATGCTTATAACTTCAACAATAATAAACAATGACAAGAGAAAGGTCACAACAACCAGGAGACAGAATACGAACGTAACAATGAACCACAACGGAGGAAAACAATACATAAACAAGACTGGAACACAAGCTCCTACCTAGAGCGACGTGACGTTTCCACGATTCGAACGGAGGCACAACACCTCAAGACGCGCGCCAGGCAACTGGAGGACGCTGACAGGACAAGAACAAACGTCACCCACTGGCCACCGCACAGTGTTCCGTAAACGAACAACGGGTGCTAACATCGAAACACAGATGAACAGTTCCACTGGCGGACACAAAGTCGTTTACAGAGGAAAAAGAACGACGAACATCAGCCGCTAAGCGCTGGTTCTACTACCGTCCTTCTCCAAGGACTGACTCCATTCGAGTGAAGCTAGAGACAAACCGGCGAGGAGCATTTGAAGCACTAGAACTCCGCTCACTCTGTTCACTCAGCTTCCTATATATTTTTTTTTTTTCCGTTCAATTGCACGAGACACTTACAAACCATAGAAAACATAACGCGATCTCACTACCGCTCGAACGCAAGGGGAACACGCACGATGGAAAACATCGTGCACGCGCATACGAAACACACCCGCCTCTAAAAATAATCCAGCGACCCACCAGCCTCCGCCAGCTTCGTTTGTCATGTTAGAAGAAAGAGGGGATGAGATGGACTCGAACCCCCTCCATAAACGTGAAAGAAAAGAAAAAATAGCGGAATCATTATGTCGTCCGTGACACGCATGTTCCTACACACATGGGGATCTATCTTCTCATTAACTGACACACCTCTGCATACATGAAGTTAACTAGCTTCAACGCAGCAAATCCCACACAACAAACACCTATCATGACAGCCACCTCCACACTCTCGCTTCCAAGCGAAGACGTCACACATGATGACCCCGCACAGGGTGTGAACAAATAATCATGCCAGGCAAACTGAACATAACAGCTCGCAAGGTTTCCGCAGTATCAACAGTGGATAGAGTTTTGCTGCAGAGGAGAGCGGTTTTTTTTCTTTTCATCAGACGTAAATCCTGGATGGGGAGTAAATGGAAGGTAGATGAAGGGTGAAAAGGATGTAAGAAGATTAAGCACAGGGAGGCGTTTTGGGGAGGTTGGCTCTTTCAATTTACCCCTCAGATGCTGAGGCATGCGCATGTATACATAAAACAAGCGTAAGAAACGCACTCACACACCCACACCCACACACACACACACACACACACACACACACACACACACACACACACACACACACACACACACGCATACACACATTTGCTTTTAACACCCGCGTACATAAGACAAGACAAATCCGTTCACTAACATACAGTACAAACCGGAAGTCGAATGTAAGACAAATCCGTTCCTAACAAACAGTACAAACCGGAAGTCGAACGTAAGACAAATCCGTTCACTAACAAACAGTACAAACCGGAAGTCGAACGTAAGACAAATCAGTTCACTAACATACAGTACAAACCGGAAGTCGAACGTAAGACAAATCCGCTCACTAACATACAGTACAAACCGGAAGTCGAGCGTCAGAAAAATCCGTTCACTAACAAACAGTACAAACTGGAAGTCGAATGTAAGAAAAATCCGTTCACTAGCATACAGTACAAACCGAAAGTTGAACGTAAGACAAATCCGTTCACTAGCATACAGTACAAACCGGAAGTCGAACGTAAGACAAATCCGTTCCTAACATACAGTATAAACCTGAAGTCGAACGCAAGACAAATCTGTTCACTAACATTCAGTACAAACCTGAAGTCGAACGTAACAGCAAATAAAAAAAATCACATCAGATCGATCTAATGTCGTCTCTCAGACGAACACACTGTGCTTATAAGCAGCGGCTCATATTTCCGTCCCAGACAGCCAGTAAACTGTAAACATAACTGCTTTCCTTTTTGCTCTGCTGAGTTTTGGGTTTCATGTATTCCCAGCCCCCACCCCACCCCCCTCTCTCTGTCTGTCTGTCTCTGTCTCTGTCCCTCTCTCTCTCTCTCTCCCTCTCTCCCTCTCACTCACTCTCTTGCTGAAGAATGGTTCTGTTTACAGCATTCGTAAACTCTCTCTATATATTTAATGACCTGAAGATATGACAGGAATTTTGTGACAACAATGAAGAAAGTTAGAATTAATTTACTATGCACAAAAAGCGTGACTGCATAACGTATTTTAAGACATCCTAAGAGACTTGACGAATGTTTGGACATCCAGCGATAGCTTGGCATGTAAATGGAATATTCTCTGACAGCAGCATTTGGGGCTGATTTATTGGAAAGCTCGAGATAGCCGTGTGAAATTAAAACATTTATGGACACCATGAAGGATGTTTCATGCCTCGACAGAGACACACACATTAATTTTTGCCATGTGATGAAATTGCCTCTCAAGTCGTTAAACACTGTAGCATAACCTTAAAATATTTTCATATTTCCCCAATACCTCATGAAGTTAAAAGCTAAGAGTTCCCAGGCGATACTCAGACGGTTAGTCTGGAGTGAATGGCGAAGTCTGCAGTCCGCTGTACCTCTGCCACCGATCCTGTAGCGCTGGAACTCTAAGCATGTGTTGTTCATTTTTGGTTTTTTGTGTTTTGCACCAGTTTAATCAAAAACCTTGTGTTATAATGTAAAGGGGCCGTTTTAGTGTACTACACTGGAATTACTAGTATCAAAACAATGCCGCCTTTTGACAACAAGTTGTTGTGTGTAATGCACGGCTGGTGGTGCTTACAGACAGTTCAAATGTCTATTCTGTAATACAAAACGAAATGATCATGATAATAAGGATGACGGTGATGTTCAAAAATGTATATAGGCCTAAGTAAATAGAATAAAGTTAATCATCATCATCATCATCATCATCAGTGTCATCATAATCTCAAGATTAAGAATATAGTAACATTGTAATTATTGTATTTATTTATTTATTTATTTGCATATTTATGTACGCTTATCTATTATTCATTCACCTTTTTTTTCTTTTCTTTTTTCTCAAGGCCTGACTAAGCGCGTTGGGTTACGCTGCTGGTCAGGCATCTGCTTGGCAGATGTGGTGTAGCGTATATGGATTTGTCCGAACGCAGTGACGCCTCCTTGAGCTACTGAAACTGAAACTGAAACTAAGAATATATGTATGCGACCCCACTGCATAGGTCCAAGAAAGGTTCAGTGGATAACGCAGGGTACGCCAAGACCCTCCACCACCACCCCATGTCTTTGTACTGTTCCTGGTTTCATTAAAAAAAGAAAAAGAAAAAAAAAGACTTCTGTGGTAAGGTCCAGACGGAGTGAAAGGGAAAATAGGTTTTAAGTTACTGAAACCTATCTTTTAGATATATCAGATACAAAACACAGACAAGCTTTAACGAAACTCAGAATAAGCGCGCATGACCTAAAGATTGAGAAAGGTAGATATTTAAATATTCCACAAGAAGACAGATTGTGCAACAAGTGTAACATCCTGGAAGACGAAATCCATCTTCTTGATCATTGTATTAAATATAAAACCTTAAGGCAACAGTTTTTAAAGGATATTCAAAATTCGAATAACACAGGACATATTCCCAGTCAGGTGATGCTAACAGATGATGAATATATACAAACAAGATTGGGAAAATTTGTTTATGAATGCTGCTGCAATTTACTGCATTAACTGATTGATTAATTGTGTGTTTTTTCATTCGTTCATTCATTTACCATTGCATTTTTGTCTTATAAACCTTACGGTTTCATGACAATAAAATCTATTCTATTCTGCACACGCATTGTGTTTGGTGTTAAGTTCTCCAGTGTGTACTCTGGAATACACACACATATGAGAGATGTGTGTGTGTGTGTGTGTGTGTGTGTGTGTGTGTGTGTGTGTGTGTGTGTGTGTGTGTGTGTGTGTGTGTGTTTCTGTCGTAATTGGTGTCTCTGCATTACTTTGCCGTGTCGGGTGATTTTGCCACTGCCATCTAAGAGCTATGTAACGAGTCCATAGGGGAAGAAGCTTGCAGTCGTACCAGCCATAGGCCTACAATTGGCTCTTTCTCCTCACAGAGAGTTCAAAGTGCCTCCATTGGCTGCATTTGATTGGTTTGTCTTCCCCAGCCACTTCCGTTAAGAGACAGGTTGGGGGGGGGGGGGGGGGGAGAGAGAGAGAGAGAGACGAGAGGGGTAAGAGTGAGAATGTGTGTGTGTGTGTGTGTGTGTGTGTGTGTGTGTGTGTGTGTGTGTGTGTGTGTGTGTGTGTACGTGCACGCTTTAAGTCAACTAAATGATGTGTGTGTATTTGTGTGTGTGCGTGTGTGCGTGCGAGCGAGCGTGCACGCGCGCGTGCGTGCGTGCGTGAATTCATCTCTTTTTTTCTTTTTTTTTCAATTATTAAAACTGTTCTCATGCGAAGTCCTACCTTTCGTTAAAGAATGATCAAGCAACGGGAAAAAACAACAACAAACAAACAAACAACAAGGATCCTCCACTTGATCTATCCATTTGTCCTCCACTTGATCTATGCATTTGTTTGTCTTTTCCTCAGTCTGTCGATCCATCCATGTAAAATGCCTGTCTTGTGTCTGCATCGTTGACCGTTTATTCTGGACCCATTTGATTAATTCTCTCACGAAGCCAGAAAAAGGGATATAAAATGATGAGCACAGGACAGAATTTCATGTTTTGCACCGATTGACCGGTTTTATTTTCGAATGGACAATTCAGTTTTCGAATGGACAATTTATTCTGTTTAGTTTTGGTTTTGTTGGTGTTGTTTTTGTTGTTGTTGTTGTTGTTGTTGTTTCTTTTTGTTGTTTTGTTGTTACAAATGTTTTGGGGTTTTTTTTTCCCCTAGAAGCGGGATGCGCTGCTGTTTCTCGCTGTGTCACACCTTTGGTTTTAATGTCCATTTGGCAAGTTTACGCTGCAGCACTGATGGCTTTGCTACTGCTCCAAACAGGGAGGTCTTGAATCTTTGATGTTCTGTTGTCAGGTCTCTCCTTTTCGAACTCCCCCCCCCCACCACCACCCCCTTCGTCCAATTATCCCACAGCCCACCTCCACAACCCACACCACTACCACACCACACCCATACTACCCCACACCACACCATCCAACACCACACCACAACATCCAACACCACAGCAGCCCACATCACACCACACCACACCACACCACACCACACCACACCACCCCCGTAACCCTAGACCACACCACACCACACCACACCTCACACCCCCATATCCCCAGACCACACCACACCACACCACTCCACTCCACTCCACACCACACCACACCTCACCTCACCACCCCCATAACTCCAGACCACACCACACCACATCACACCACACCCTCCTACCTTGCACCCTTACCTCAAACTCGCTGCCCCTCGCACATCACCCCTCCACTCCTCCCGCTTCCCCATCACCGCTCCCCCCCCCCCCAACACACACACACCCTACCCCCCTACCTCCTCCTCCGCACGCACACAACACAGGTGTTGATGTCATTTATAAACTCGAATCGAACTATGCTTGGATGCTTTAATCAAACAAGGCGCAGGCAAAAAGAACGTGATTGACAGTCTGTAAGAGAAACACGCGTAGGCGAAACGTGGTGCATAGCACACACACACACACACACACACACACACACACACACACACACACACACACACACACACACACACACACACACACACACACACACACACACACACACACACACACACACATACCTACCTTAGCCCAACTACCCACTTCCGTCCTCTCAAATCTCTCAATAATTGTTATTCTTTCAAACCCACTCAAGCACTCACTCCCTCGTCTCTCTTTCTCTCTCTCTCTCTCTCTCTCTCTCTCTCTCTCTCTCTCTCTCTCTCTCTCTCTCTCTCTCTCTCTCTCTCTCTCTCCATGTATCAAAATTTATTTTCCATGCGATCAAAAGGAGAAATCATATACTCAGACCTAATTAAGTAGAATTGATGTACTGTGTCATCTATTCAAGTGTTATACAAAATTTATTTTCCATGCGATCAAAAGGAGAAATCATATACTCAGACCTAATTAAGTAGAATTGATGTATTGTGTCACCTATCCAAGTGTCCAAGTGTTATAATACCCCTTCCCATGCCCACCCCCAGTCCCTGGTTTTGAATTGTGGTCCAAAGTTCATTAAAACATTAATTTTTCGTTCGTTCTCTCTCTCTCTCTCTCTCTCTCTCTCTCTCTCTCTCTCTCTCTCTCTCTCTCTCTCTCTCTCTCTCTTTCTCTCTCTCTCTGTCTCTCTGTCTCTGTCTCTGTCTCTGTCTCTCTCTCTCTCTCTCTCTTTCTCTCTCTCTCTCTCTGTCTCTCTGTCTCTGTCTCTGTCTCTGTCTCTCTCTCTCTCTCTCTCTCTCTCTCTCTCTCTCCTAACCACACTTGTAATGTCCCCTCCCTCTTCCCTCCAAAACTCGCGTTCTTTGATACTTCCTCCGATGTTCACCTTAGGGACGTACCCTTCGCGCGAGCCCCCCCCCCCCCCCCACCCCCACCCCCCAATCGCCCACTTCCCACCCCTTCCCTCCCAGCCCAGCCCACCCCAGAACACCCCCCTCCCCCCAAAACCCCTCCCTTCACTTGCCTCATCCCCAAAGGAACAGGGTGAACGTAACGCCTATAACTCATCCAACTACTTCTCCCACCACTAACCTCACCACTACCAGCCACATCCCCACCACTCACCCCCACCCACCCCCACCCACCTACACACACACCCTCCGTCCCTCATTGCCATCGTTGTAATGCTCCCCCCCCCTCCCCTACTGCCCCTCCCCCCTCTGCTTCCTCC
>NC_134882.1:44929924-44939924 GCF_041734735.1 Babylonia areolata | reverse complement strand
AAACAAACACACAAACACAGAAATATTGAAAGAATGAATGAAAGTAAATTAAGGAAAATATATTGACAGGCAGACAGACAGACAAACAGACGGACGTTTCTTTTGATTATTAAAAAAATAATAATAAATAATAATAATAATAAAATAAAAACTTTTGCATTTTAATTGAATTCAAAATGTAAATCGGCGGGGTTAAAAAAAAAAATAGCCATACACGTAAAAACGCACTCGTGTATATACGAATGAACATGGGAGTTGCAGCCCACGAACGAAGAAGAAGAAGAAGTAAGTGTAAATCATCACCTCATGGTCGTCTCTCGGGACCTGAGCGGTAATGACGATGCGTTGTGCCATCATCGTTGGACATCATCTGTGAATGAAACGGATGAAGGATGAGAGTGCACACCGTTGCCGCCTTGAGAATGATGGACATTACAGCGGAATAGCCGTTACACTCAGGGACAACCACCCCGCGCGCTCTCTCGGATTCAAAAACTCTGAGTCCCGTGGCACGAAGAGGTTGTTACATCTGGCAACTGATGGTCTCAAAAACTCCGGGTCCTGTGGCACGAAGAGGTTGTTACATCTGGCAACTGATGGTCTCAAAAACTCCGGGTCCTGTGGCACGAAGAGGTTGTTACATCTGGCAACTGACGGTCTCAAAAACTCCGGGTCCTGTGGCACGAAGAGGCTGTTGCATCTGGCAACTGACGGTCTCAAAAACTCTGGGTCCTGTGGCACGAAGAGGCTGTTGCATCTGGCAACTGACGGTCTCAAAAACTCCGGGTCCTGTGGCACGAAGAGGCTGTTACATCTGGCAACTGACGGTCTCAAAAACTCTGGGTCCTGTGGCACGAAGAGGTTGTTACATCTGGCAACTGACGGTCTCAAAAACTCTGGGTCCTGTGGCACGAAGAGGTTGTTACATCTGGCAACTGACGGTCTCCAAAAGTCAGGGTCCTGTGGCACGAAGAGGTTGTTACATCTGGCAACTGACGGTCTCCAAAAGTCAGGGTCCTGTGGCACGAAGAGGTTGTTACATCTGGCAACTGATGGTCTCCAAAAGTCAGGGTCCAGCGGCACGAAGAGAGTCTATTACATCTTGCAACTTCTTTGCCTGACAGACTAAAAAAAAAAAATATATATGGGTCTTGTGGCACGATTATATCGTTACATCTAGGAACTTCTTTTCCTGACGGACTCTAAATCTCTGGGTCCAGTGGCAAGGCAAGAAGAAATCGTTACATCTGGCAACTTCTCTAGCCTGAGGGATTATATAAAAAAAAGAGAGGGGGGGGGGGGGGGGAGTCCAGTGCCACGAAGAAATTGTTTCATTGTTTCATCTGGCAACCTCTTTGCCTGATGGACTCATAACTTCTGGGTCCAGTGGCAAGGCAAGAAGAAATCGTTTCATCTGGCAACTTCTCTAGCCTGACGGACTAAAAAAAAAAACGGGGGTGGGGGTCCAGAGGTACGAAGATATCGTTGCATCTGGCAACTTCTTTGCCTGACGGACTCTAAAACTCTGGGTCCAGCGGCACATCTTGCAAGTTGTTTGCCTGACAGACTCTAACAATTCTGGGTACATCTGGTAACCTTCTTGCCTGAAACGAGTGGTCGTGTCATCTTTCCTGCTCTGTCTGACACGCCCTTCGCATTCCACGCCATTGAAAATAGTGAAGATTCCCTCCTTGCCTGATCCGCTTGAACCAGTCCTCGCCTGACGAGGAAGAGCAAGAACCATAGTAAAGTGTCTGAAGTCAGGGTTATCTCCCTCTACCCTGGATAGGCTGCTTTCCTAGGCTGACGAGTCCGCATCTACCTCAATTAAACAAATATTGTTTAGGACCCAGTGACTCTACCTCCGCCCTTTCTGCTGTCTGTTGAACAAACAAACAAACAAACAAAACCAAAAATGCCCCGGCTTGCTTAGAAGCTTACAAATCCACACGGGAAGGCCAGGATCTAAGTTATGGTTATCAGAGACTATCTGGACGTTGCCATCGGGAGAATTATATTATTGATATCATTATTGCTGTTGCTGTTGATGTTGTTGTTGTTGTTGTCATTATCATTGATACATATATTGATATCATAGGGCACCTATCTTTGATCACAGACCAAACTCTAAACGCAAAACAAACAGTGATTGAATTGCACAAGGGACTGTCCACCGTGGTAAAGCCGTGCTGACAGCCAGCTGCCTTCAGGCGCTCTTTGTTCGTTTCCTTTGTCATTACGTCAGAGCTGCAGGCACGTGCACACACACACACACACACACACACACACACACACACACACACACACACACACACACACACACACACACACACACACACACACACACGCACGCACGCATACACACACACACACACACACACACACACACACACACACACACACACACACACACACACGTGGTTTTCGGAGGTTGTTTGGTTGTTGTTGTTTTTTTCTTTCTTTCTTTCTTTTCTTCACAGAATTTTCGGGGACAACACTTTTTGTTGTCGTGTGTTCTTAAGCGTGCGCTAAGTACATGCTGGACACGGGACCGCGGCTTAAAAATCTCATCCGAACTCTGTGTCATGACAAGCGTCCAGACCAACACTCAAGGTCAGGTGGAAGGGGTGGGGAATACTGGCATGTGTGGGAGTCCACCTCTTGCGGTAGAGATTTTATCGCCTCATTGGTGGACGTGTTAACCACATCCGACCACACCACACCACACCACACCACTCCACTCCACACCATACCACACCACACCACACCACACCACTCCACTCCACTCCACACCATACCACACCACACCACTCCACTCCACACCATACCACACCACACCACACCACACCACTCCACACCATACCACACCACACCACACCACTCCACTCCACTCCACAACATACCAAACCACACCACACCACTCCACTCCACACCATACCAAACCACGCCACACCACTCCACACCATACCACACCACACCACACCACACCACTCCACACCATACCACACCACACCACACCACACCACACCACTCCACACCATACCACACCACACCACACCACTCCACTCCACTCCACTCCACACTCTATCCTCGGTTTATAGGCAGTGGAAGCTTGCCTCCGCAAACACCGCCGGGCTATAATATATAGCAACCTTGGAAGTCTGTCTGAACAGATTATCCATTGCAGACTGGCAGAATGGAGGAGGGGAGAAAGGAAACGAGAGAAAAAAACAAAACAAACAAAAACAACTAACAAACAAACAAAAAAACAGAAAGGTTCTGAAACAGATTCTTTATCACTGTGATCAAGAATGGAGTTTGGCTTAAAAAAAAAAAATCGATTGTCTGTCAGTTTTATAATTCCAACCATGCGCCCGATGGTCCTCATACACTGCATGATGGACATTTGGTGTCTTCAAAACGTCATCGCGGCCAGAGATGCATTGGGGATTTTCTTCTTTAAGAATAGTTCATATTAAAAAATATATATAAAAAAACTTTAAACAAAGGAAAAGACAAAAGGAAGATCATATACCAAAACTTGTTTTCAGGAAAGGGAACAAGATTCACAAGTTGATTGACCTTTTTTAAACAAAGCGGGGAAAGATAACGTAGCTAAGGCTGAACAACAACAACAACAACAACAACAAAAAGACAACAACAACAACAACAACAACAACAACAACAACAACAACAACAACAACAACAAAAAGACAACAACAACAACAACAACAACAACAACAACAAAAAGAAAACAACAACCAAAAGGCAAAAAACTAACAAATAATTAGAGATTTATTTCTATAAGATTTTCCCATTGTCCTGTTCCTCTATAATATTGTTGTATTATGACATTTCCGAATAAGATACTGTTTTAAACCAACTAGAGACGTTATGATAAGACACGCAATGAAACTTAAAGCACCAAAACGACAACAGCTCGAAAACTGAGGCACCGCCAAAAGAGACAAACAAGAACAGACAGGACAAACAGACAGACTGGCGGAAGGACAGAGAAACGGAAAAATAAACACGTGATAACTTTTTTCCCCCCTACATGCAACTCCATGCAGGGAAATCCAATTACTGTCCGCCCTGTGGCTCTTTAAGATCCTTATCGTTTGGCAGCTTATGTGGTGAAATCATCTGCGGTGCCCCGACTGCCCTCCACTGGGTTATTGGATAGTTGAAGGTGAAGGTAAAGAAAGAAGGTGGTGAAGGTGAGGAAGGGGGCCGGGGGGGGGGGGATATTGCACTTAATCACGTTTGTGAATTTTGCTGCTGGGTGGGGGAGGGTGCTTTGCAGTATATTTATATTTTTTTAAAAGAAAAAAAAAAGGTTTCTTTAAATCCTGTAATGATTAAGAACAAACTGTTTAGAACTGTGGGGAGAAAATAACATGAATACATATTCATGCGCACAAGTACATACAAGAACACATGACTATAAGCACACACACAATCAGTATTTACCTGAAAAAAGGAACAGGTAGCAAAGTTTTCAAGTAATGAAATAAAGCCAGGGCTGTGTGCAATGCACATGGAGCAGGGAGAGGGGAAAGGGGGAAAAGTCGGACAGAGTGCGAACAAAGTTTGCAAATGAGGAACGGAAATCAGGAGTTGTATACAAAATGGTCACCAGGACTAACAAAAACTGATGGGATCCTTTGCAGAACACAAAACTGAAACAAAACGAGGGAAGATACAATGATGTGGGTGAGCAATAATCGTTAAGAAATGATAAATGATAAATAAACGTGATGAAAAAAAAAAAGAATTGTAGATAAGAACGACATCCAAGCGGTATATACAACAAATGTCATGGGGAAATAAATCCATGTTCTCTCTCGGCTGGAACATTACACATCCAGGCCACGGGTCTGTCTGGGTCCCATTTACCACGATCTGACTTCTTGCGTGAATGGGAAGGAAGGAGGGAGGTAGGGAGGGATGAATGGATAAAGAGAGAGACAGAGACAGAGACACAGATAGAGGAGACAGAGACGAAGACAGAGGATACAGTGACAGAGAGACAGATCTCGAAATAGGAAGGGCATGAATAGCGGGTGGCGAAACCAACAAGAAGATTTATGAGGGGCATGTCTGAAGTCTGTTGGCTCTCTGAAAGAGGAGTAGAAGGAGAAGAATGGGGAGGAGGAAGACGAAGGAGGAGGAGCATCAGAAGGAGGAGGAGGAGAATGAGGAGGAGAAGGGGGAGGAGGAGGAGGGGGAGGAATAGGAAAATGAAGGAGGCAATGAAGAAGAGGAGGAGGCGAAGGAAGAAGGAGAAGAAGATGAAGAAGGGGGAAAAGAAAAGAAAGAAAAACAAGAAGACGAACCATCAACATTCTTGTCAAAAACAAGGAAATAAAAGAGTCCTCTCTAGGTTCTATTTTATTCTGTTGACTTCTCCCTTCCTCTACGTTTTAAAAATTGATTTGTTTTTCTTTCTCGCGGTTTCTTTTCCATGTGGTCTGTTGTTGTTTTTACCAAAGACTGCGTCGAAAACTAGTTGTTTACAATGGTGTTTCAGACATGCTTGTTTCAAGGCCTGACACCGGGCTGAGTTTATGCGTTGGTGAAGCATCTGCTCCGGTTACAACAACAACAACAACAAAAAAAAGATCAGGTGTGGTGTTTTGTATATACATCACCCCACACTCCCTGACACCGCCTCGAAACTGAAACTGCTTGTGATAGAGTAGGATTGTGTGCGAGGGGTTGGGGATGATTACTGCACAGAGAGAGAAATAGACAGACAGAGAGAGACAGGGGTGGGGGGGGGGGTAGGCAGACATACAGATAGACAGACACACAGACAGAGACAGGGAGAGAGACAGATACAGAGTCAAACAGAGACAGAAAGAGAAATAAGGAATCAAAAATTCGTATTCTGTACAACAGTTTCAGTTTCAGTTTCAGTAGCTCAAGGAGGCGTCACTGCGTTCGGACAAATCCATATACGCTACACCACATCTGCCAAGCAGATGCCTGACCAGCAGCGTAACCCAACGCGCTTAGTCAGGCCTTGAGGGGGAAAAAAAGGGGGGGGGGGGGAATAAATGATAGATAAGCTTACACAAATAAATAAATAAATAATAACTGTAATGTAAAAAAAAAAAAAAAAAAAAAGAAAAAAAAGATAAATAAGCAAATAGATGTAAAACATGAAGACACACATTCACATATACACCCACACATGCATAACAGATATGCACCGAACATGCAGTTTCACAGATATGAAAGCACAGTCAAATACATATAAATGTACATTAGCTCCAACACACACACACACACACACACACCACACATTACAGGCTCTTCCTACAGTTCCAATATGCAAGCATGTTGGCCGGCTTGACCACAGGAACTGCACCAAGCAATGTCTGACCAGTTGCATACGTGGGAGGAGAATGAATGTCAACCAAGAGAGAGAGAGAGAGAGAGAGAGAGAGAGAGAAGGGGGGCAGAAAAGATAGTTCCAATATGCAAGCATGTTGGCCGGCTTGACCACAGGGTTGGTACGAAAGAACTGCACCAAACAATGTCTGACCAGTTGCATACGTGGGAGGAGAATGAATGCCAACCAAGAGAGAGAGAGAGAGAGAGAAGAGGGCAGAAAAGATAGAGAGAGTGAGTGAGGGTGTGGCGTCTGGGGTACTATTAAATGAAACCCACAATGATTTACGGGAGAATGCATGGGGAACCGTTGTAGTCCTATCTATTTCTGATCAAATATATACGTGGGAGAGTGAAGGTCAAACTTGAGTGAGAGTGGGAGAAAGACTTTGGAGGGTGGGGGGGGGGGGGGGTGTGGAGAGAGACAAAGATAGATAGTGGGAGATAAAGAGAGTGAGAGAGAGTGAGGAATGTAGAGGAAAAGAGTGGGAGAGAGAGAGAGAGAGAAAGTGGGGGGTGGGGGAAGTTGTAGGGAGAGGGGAGGGAGAGAGGGAGGGGTGTCTAGGGTACTCTCAAATGAAACCCCACGGAGATTTACAGGAGAATGCATCAGGCACCAGGACATATTGCAGTACAGTCGACTAACGGTGTCTGGGAGGGACGGGATTATTAGAAGAAGAAGAAGACTCGGGGGTGGTGAGGGAGGGGGGGGGGGGGTGGAGAAATGTGGAGGTCGAGGAAACGAGGATGAGGAGGAGATGAACAGTATGACAGAAGGAGGAGACAGGGGAGAAGGCTGTGGTAAAGGATAGAAGAAGAAGATGATGATGATCATGATGATGACGATGATCTAATGATCATGATGATGACGATGATGGTGATGATGATGAAGAAGAAGAAGAAGATGATGATGATGATGGTGATGATGATGATGATGATGATGAATGAATGAAGTAGAAACAGAAGAATAAGAAGAGGGAGGAGGAGAAGAAGAAGGACGAGGAGGAGGAGAAGAAGAAGAAGAAAGAAGGAAAAGAAGAAGAACATGATGATCATGATGATGATGAATGAAGAAGAAGAAGAAGAGGGAGGAGGAGAAGAGGAACAAGAAGAGGGGGAGGAGGAGAATGAGAAGTAGAAGAAGGAGTAGGAGGAGGAGGGGGGAAGAAGAAGAAGGATGATAGGAGGAAGACTAGAAGAGAAAAAAAAACAGCAGAAGATGATGGTTATGATCATGATGATTGAGACAAAAAAAACGGAATAAAAACAGTAATTCCAGTAAAAACAAAGAAGCAAACTGTCGACGTCGACGAAGATGATAACGTCGAGAATGAAGAAGAAAAAGAAGGGAGATGGGGTGTCCTGTTCAAACAAAGAAAGTAGAAAGTCGTTGGAATTCAGTCTTGTTTTGTAGACTTTCCTCTCTTCATTCTTATCTATTTTTTGTTTATAAAACAGATTTTACTCAAAGTTAAAACCCCTTCAGTGCCAGGGGGATAACAGCAGAAAGTGGTTTTCCAGGTCATAAAACATTATCAAAAACAGTAAGCTTAAAACTGAGAAAATGTTCTGGAGATATACTACTCTAGACGAACTGTTGAATTTTCAGCCTTCCAAAGCTATTTCTCTTTTTCTGATGACGTCATCATTGACGTCACTATGCACGTACGTAATACGTTTATGGCAGTCAAGGGGTTTAAATTAAGGAACACAATGTGGATTTCCAGCTTCAAACCCAAACCCAAGACTCGTGTTTTCAAAGTTGCGAAAATTGTGATGTATGTGTGTGCATGCAGGTATGTGTACATAATCATACAGTTAAAAGTTTGCTATGTGTATTGAAGTTAGTATGCACTTTTGATACATCGTCTTGTCATAATTTGTTATTGTTTGTGATGTTTCTCACTCAGTTGTACTTGCATAGTTTGCTGGTTGGTGTAACACATTGTAATGTTGTTTTAATCGAACAATGTAAAGCGCTTAGAGTACAGGGAGTTGTTTTCAGATGACAGCAACACACACACACACGAGAGAGAGAGAGAGAGAGAGAGAGAGAGAGAGAGAGAGAGAGTTGATATCGGCTAGAAACAATACGGCGCTCTTCAGACAGAAGAAATGAATGTAATGGGATTCACGCCACTGGTATCATTGAAGGGTTCCATTCCTTGGGCCAGCCATCCGTCTAATCTCTCAACACGAGATAAAAAGATGGCTGGAGATGGCTGGTAGCCAGTATGAACACTTACGCCGGTGGGAAAGCGCAAAATGACGTGCACATACGTCTCGACCAGTTGGTTGTCAGCTGGTGGCAACATCTGGCAGGCCTCATTGAGAACGTAATGATGTTGATGCTCGTCCTTCGGATTCGAAAATGACCATGGCTGCAAGAATCAGATAGAAGATCGGCGGATGTTGGTCCGGAGATGACTGATGAGGCCAAGCCGGGCCCTGAAGGCTCGCCCACATGTAGAACACAAGTGAGTGTGTGCTGTCGTGGCAGTGGATGCTGCTCGGGCCTTGCGCACAGCATGCTTTCGTTGCGCCTCGGTGATGCGCCTGGCTTCAGCTGCACGGGTTCCTGTGGTGATCTTGCTGCGCCATGCTGGACGGTCCAGAGTAAGCGTCTCCCACGCGTTGATGTCGACGCCCAGGTCCTTGATGGACGCTCTGAGGCAGTCTTAACTGGCAGGGCTTAATGTGAACGTAGCCTAATAAAAAAACAGTTGAGCGTTGATAAGTGGACAAATTGGAGATACGGTGCCATGAGCGAAGGGCGGAGGAGGGGGGTGGGGGCGAGTTGGGGGGGGGGGGGGGTCCTTCTAAAGGTATTTATCAGGGGAAGACGCAGAATGGTGTCACGATTGAACTACAGACTTCACAAATATTTAAGGACGACTTCATAAAAGCATTTTATTAGTTTTTTGTTTGTTTGCTGTTGGACAAGACAGATTACCGGAATTTTAAGCAGTGCTGTCATTCATCTACCACTCGTTGACTTCACTAACGGGGGGGAGGAGGGGGGGGGGGTTCGTTGACTTCACTAACGGGGGGGAGGAGGGGGGGGTCGTTTGACTTCACTAACGGGGGGGGGGGGGTTTCGTTGACTTCACTAACGGGGGTTTCGTTGACTTCACTAACGGGGGTTTCGCTGACTTCACTAACGGGGGTTTCGTTGACTTCACTAACGAGGGGGGGGGGGGGGGGGGGGGGTTCGTTGACTTCACTAACGGGGATTTCGTTGACTTCACTAACAGGGGTTTCGTTGACTTCACTAACGGGGGTTTCGTTGACTTCACTAACTGGAGTTTCAGACGCGCACGCGTACCATGGACAGCTTGAAAAAATGTGTTTGAAAAATCAGCGTTTCAGCCACAAAAACATTGAACAGTTATTCAGTATTTTAAGAGCGATAGCCCTAGGTTTACACTGCAAAACAAATTGCAACAAAGCTACTCTGGTTATAAGTGATGCTCTCTCATTCCATTGGCTGCATTCGGCACCGCTGTGTGCCGGTAATTCGGCATTATTTCACCATGCCTCCAAGGAAGAAAAAGTGTGCAAGTTATCAAACAGTCTTTAACGTTGTGTGAACCCTGCAGTA
>NC_134882.1:44917424-44922424 GCF_041734735.1 Babylonia areolata | reverse complement strand
TGTCTCTCTCTGTCTGCCTCTCTCTGTCTCTCGCCCTCTCTGTCTCTCTCTCTGTCTCTCTCTGTGTCTCTCGCCCTCTCGCCCCTCTCTCTCTCTCTCTCTCCCTCTCTCTCTCTCGCCCTCTCTGTCTGTCTCTCTCGCCCTCTCTGTCTGTCTGTCTGTCTGTCTGTCTCTCTCTCTCTCTCTCTCTCTCTCTCTCTCTCTCTCTCTCTCCCTCTCTGTCTCTCTGTCTGTCTCTCTCTCTCTGTCTCTCTGTCTCTGTCTCTGTCTCTGTCTCTGTCTCTGTCTCTGTCTCTGTCTCTCTCTCTCTCTCTCTCTCTCTCTCTCTCTCTCTCTCTCTCTCTCTCTCTCTCTCTCGCCCTCTCTGTCTGTTTCTCTTTCTCTCTCTCTCTCTCGCCTCTCTATCTGTCTGTCTGTCTGTCTGTCTCTCTCTCTAATAATGTGTAATGTAAATTGTTCATTTCAATGATACTGTTTGTCAATTGTGTATGGTTGACTGAGAACCTCCCTCGCCCTCCATCCCCCACTCTGATCTGTAATGCGGTGTGTGTTGTGTGTGTTTGTTTCTTTCATTTTGGTCTTTTCTTTTCCTATGCATTTTTTACTAACACCATGCTTGTGCCTGTATGCCGTGTGTGTGTGTGTGTGTGTGTGTGTGTGTGTGTGTGTGTGTGTGTGTGTGTGTGTGTGTGTGTGTGTGTGTGTGCGCGCGTGTGGGCGTGTGCGTGTGTATGTTGTTGTTGTTGTTGTCGTTGTTGTTGTTCTTGTTGTTGTTCTTGTTGTTTTCTCCTTTGTTATGTATCACAGCGAACATCATGCTTTCATTTCATTTGGTATTGTGTAGTGTAGACCCTAGTCAGGGCGGGGACTGGATGTAAAAAAAAGCACACCAGTGCTTATCTATTATCCTCGAAATAAAGAATTTGTCTTGTCTTGTCTTGTCTTGTCTTGTCTTCTCTCTCTCTCTCTCTCTCTCTCTCTCTCTCTCTCTCTCTCTCTCTCTCTCTATCTGTATATATATATATATATATATATATACATACATATATGCCATTCTCCCATTTTCTCTATGTCTATTGTTTATTCGTGGCTTTATTGTATTGTACATAAAATATTCATGCTTATGTTTTGTGCAGTTGTATCGATTTTGATGATGTTGTTTTGTGAATGTTTCAAACTTCTTAAAAAAGAAAAAAAAAAAAAAAATCCTTGCTCAGAGGGCCAGGTGTAAACAAACACACTATGCCTCTTCCTTTTACCATCTTAAAATAAAACGTTCTTTTGTTCGTTTTCTCTTCTTCTCTCTTTGCATGCACGTTTGCACACTTTGTGTGTGTGTGTGTGTGTGTGTGTGTGTGTGTGTGTGTGTGTGTGTGTGTGTGTGTGTGTGTGTGTGTGTGTGTGTGTGTGTGTGTGTGTGTGTGTGTGTGTGTGTGTGTGTGTGTGTGTATGTGTGTGTGTGTGTGTGTGTGTGTGTGTGTGTACGTGTGTGTGTACGTGTGTGTACGTGTGTACGTGTGTTCGTTCTTTAGTTTTGCGTCTTTTCACTATCAGTGATATTAGACGTTAAAAAAAGGAGGGGGGGGGGGGTGGGAGGGGGTGTATGGGGGGAGGAAGATGGGGGGGGGGAAGAGGAAAACAGAAAAAAGGTAAACTAGAAAACTACCGTAAAATGTATAACTAACATGCAATTACATTTAACAGTAACAATTCAATAACAATAATGATAATAATCAGAAACCATTGACACAATTCTGAAGTGCATTAAAGGAATGTAGTAATAGGGCTATGAACTAATCCCTGAGAAAGTTCGACCATAAGAACCTCGTCAGAAATAACTTTACAAAAAACATCTGCAGAATTATTATTCTCTTTGAAATACTTGGGCAAGAAGGTACGTAACTGCTGGCAGTGAAACAAACAATGATGCAAGCTGAACTGTTTACCACACATGCATGTAACATTTTTACTATATTTATCTTCAGCGCATGAAGTTTTATACGGAAGAAAGTAGAGGTTATTAATCTTGTATAGCAAGCTGATGGATTCGGTATCTTTTCTTTAATAACATTCTCGGGGAATAATGTTCCTTTATGGTTTAAAAACTTTAACTTCCATCGGTTATGAAATCGACCCCATGCTGATTTTTCTAACAAAGTGTATGCCTCTTTTACGGAAAGACGGACATGTATTTTTGTCGATTTTTCTTAATCTTGTGCTCTTCTTTTAGCTGCTTTATCAGCAGTTTCATTGCCATTAATGCCCACATGAGAAGGCACCCAACAAAAACTGACCTCAGTCCCTTTAATCCTTAACCAATGTACCAAATGATTTGCCTCAATAACTAAGTCAGGTCTTGTTTTAAGGCTGAATAATTCTAGAGCATAAAGTACTGATTTGGAATCAACAAAGAATGCTATTTTCGAGAAACTATTTGATGGCTCACTAAGTAGTTCAGAGCTTGTATAATAGCAATTAGCTCAGCTGTGAATATGGAAAGATGTTTTCCAATAAAGTAAGATTTTTCAACTTTAAAGGCAGGAATATAGAAAGCCGCACCAGCATTTTTGTCATCAAGAACAGATCCATCTGTTAATATATGGAGATGATTCTGATATTTTTCTGTTATATGAATTCTGGCAGCACTTTTCGTGATATTGATGTTTTCTTCCTTTTTTGTTTCACAATAAGTGATATCAAAATCCGCTTTCAACATTTCCCAAAAAGGAACAGGAGAATGATGTGGTTTTGCAGCTAACTCTTTCATGTTAACATCAGATTCTTTTAACAGATTTGAAACGTAAGTTGCAACTGTTTCTTGTGATGAAATGGCTTTAGCTCTTTTAGGAAAATCAATGTCAGATCTTACTGTCAGTTCATCAGCAATGAATTTTTTTGTCATTGAAGTGTATCTCACAGCGAATTTTGCTGTTGCTAACTCACGATGTTCATTTAAGGGAAGAATTCCGGCTGTTTTGTATGTTTCCTGATTGGATGCATGAGAGGGCACTCCGAGGGCAATTTTGATAGCCTTACAGTCTACACTTTGAATCTTTTGTAATAGATATTTAGGTGCACTGAAAAATAATTATTGTGCATAGGTTATCTTAGATCTTACAAGGGCCATGGCAAGATGAATCAATGCTTTTGTATCCATTCCCCAGGGTAAGCGGCTTATAAATTTCATAAAATTGATACTTTTCCTTGCCTTTGTTAAGATGTAATCAAAGTGAATGTTCCATGTCAGCTTTGAAGTAAGATAAACACCTAAAAACTTCACTACCTGTTTATACTCAATGACGTCACCAAGTAATTTAAAAATGGGTATGCTAGATGGGTTACCACCTGAATTAAACAACATCATACATGTTTTTTTCAGTCGACAAAGCTAGACCAGTTTCAAACATATAGTTACCAATGTTATCAAGATCAGACTGATACAAACGACGTATGTAATTCTGTGCTCTTTGTGGGGTTGACTTTTTTAGATTGACACCCATCCACATACATATATCATCAGCATACTGTACTAAAACTACACGATTTGACAATGCCTTTGGTAGATCCTGAATAAGAATATTAAAGAGAATAGGGGCTATAACTGAGCCCTGTGGAATTCCCATGTCAGGTTTATGTGGCAAAGAATAATGTGTTCCCACCCTTGCTTGTGTGTGTGTGTGTGTGTGTGTGTGTGTGTGTGTGTGTGTGTGTGTGTGTGTGTGTGTGTGTGTGTGTGTGTGTGTGTGTGTGTGTGTGTGTGTGTGTGTGTGGTGAATATTCAGCACGAGTATTTTGGGGTTTGGGTTTTTGTTGTTGTTGTTGTTGTTGTTGTTGTCTTTGGTTGGGAGATGCGGGGAGCGGGGGAGGGGGGCGTGCCATCTAATCCCCCACCACCCTACACACACACACACACCACCACCACCACCACCACCACCACCATCCTCTTCTCTTCACCCGTGGCGTACTCACTCAACTTCTTGATCTCCCTAGAACTGCACAGCCTGCTAATGATGCACAACAACAGCAACAACAACAACAACAACGACAACAACGACAACGACAACTACAATAAATCTCAGACAGCATCCTCCTGCACCCAACATCCCCCAACCCTCCACCACCTCTCTCCCCTCCACATCACATAATTTTCACTCCTTTGTGTGTTTGCTGTGTTGTCCGGGCGT
This sequence comes from Babylonia areolata, assembly GCF_041734735.1. Classification (NCBI taxonomy): domain Eukaryota; kingdom Metazoa; phylum Mollusca; class Gastropoda; order Neogastropoda; family Buccinidae; genus Babylonia; species Babylonia areolata. The sequence goes on along the minus strand of NC_134882.1, from coordinate 44,918,240 downwards.
GGAGTTGTTGTATAAATACCCCCCGCCCCCTCCCCCCCCCCCCCCCCCCGCCTCTCCTCACCCCCTTACCCAGTGACCCCTCAACCTCCTATCCCCACTATCCCCCATCTTCACCACCCCCACCCCACCCCCCACCCCCTTTTTTTTTATTCCCCTTGTTACGTCCTCCCCCCCTTCACCCCCTCCTCTTACTAACCTGCATCAGCTCTATATATAGATTTGTCTTCCTGATTGTCCGAGATCAGTGCAGAGTGCGTGTTTTGTTATCTGTTCATCATGTCTGCTGTTTTGGAAGGTGCCTCTCTGGTTTGCTTGCTTATGATGGTCATCGGGGTTTTTCTGTTGTTGCAGGTTTAATCGTTTGTGACTGGCATGTCTTATTCTTACCCTGCCTTCCTGTCTCCGTGGCATCCTCGCTTTGCACATCCCCATCCCAGCTCTCTTGATCTTGCTGGAACTATACCCAGCCTTGCTAAATGATGCACGATCATGCACAACAACGATAACAGGAACCAAAAAAAAAAAAAACCCGCATTTCCCAGACAGCATTATATCCTTCTACCTCAATCCACCGCCCCGCTCTAACGTCCTGTGTGTGTGTGTGTGTGTGTGTGTGTGTGTGTGTGTGTGTGTGCGTGTATGTGTGTGTGTGTGTGTGTGTGTGTGTGTGTGTGTGTGTGTGTGTGTGTGTGTGTGACTGGAGCCTGACTGAAATCCACAGGAAACGACTGATGAGCTCCCGAAGGCAGCTATCTCTCAGATGATTCTCCTCAGGTAGACAGACTGTTCAGCAAAGGACTCTACGAAACGCTGTCA
>NC_134882.1:44907424-44912424 GCF_041734735.1 Babylonia areolata | reverse complement strand
GTTGAGGAAGTTTTGCTGTCGGCAGTAGACATCATCGGGCAATGCGCGGTGGGTGGCCATCTCGAGTGTTGGCATGGCGTGTAGCTTGTAGCTCTTCTGACTGATCTCTCTCTCTCTCTCTCTCTCTCTCTCTCTCTCTCTCTCTCTCTCTCTCTCTCTCTCTCTCTCTCTCTCTCTCTCTCTCCCACCCCCCCATTGCAGTGTTCTGTGTGTGAGAGTGTATGCGTGTGTGCGTGTGTGTGTGTGTGTGTGTGTGCGTGTGTGTGTGTGTGTGTGTGTGTGTGTGTGTGTGTGTGTGCGTGTGTGCGTGTGTGTGTGTGTGCGTGTGTGTGTGTGTGTGTGTGCAGGGCACGAAAGGCCACAGAACTTGGGACTTATTTAATATCAATTTATACATTGATGATAAAGAACGGGCAGAACGATGTCGATGCTGCTATGAAGGATCCATGTTAGGGCCCACATGACAAGACTGCACTCTATGTTTCCATCCATAACGATATCACGGATATATTCGGGACCCGTATAGATACACACCCATTGCAGTGTTGGTCAGGAAATTTAGAGCAACACTCCTAAATAAAAGACACATCCATGAACTGCGGAGGAAACTCGACTGTGTATGTTCCCAGTCTTCCCATTTAATTAAACCCACAGCACACTCAGCTCTGGGTAGGAGCAGGTAGAGGGCCGAAGAAAATCTGCCTCCTCTAGGAATCGAACCCGCGAAAGGCCACAAAATTTGGGACTTTTTTAAGAGTTATACATTGATGATGAAAGACGGGCAGGACTATGTCGATGCTGCTTTTATAGTCCATAGTTAGGGCCCACGTGACAAGACTTCACTCTACGTTTCCATCCATAACCATATCCAGGAGTTAATCAGGACCCGTAGAGATACTTACCCCTTGCAGTGTTGGTCAGGAAGTTTTAGCAACACTCCCAAATAAAAGACACATCTATAAGCTGTAGAGGATATTCCCAGTCTTCCCATTTAAGCGCACTCAACAGTGGGTAGGAGCGCCAGGAAGAGGGTCGAAGGAAATCTGCCTTCTCTGGGAATCGAACCCGCAAAAGGCCATAGATTTTGGGACTTTTTTTTAAAGTTACACATTGATGATGATGGACGGACAGGACGATGTTGATGCTGCTATTATAGTCCATTGTTACGGCCCACGTAACAAGACTGCACTCTACGTTTCCATTCATAACGATATCCCAGAGTTTACCAGGAGCCGCAGAAATACACACCCATTGCAGTGTTGGTCAGGATTTTTTTTTTTTTGCAACACTTCCAAATGAAAGACGCATCCATGAAGTGGAGGATATTTGACTGTATGGTTCCAGTCTTCCCATTTAAACCCACAGCACACTCACCTCTGGGTAGGAGTAGGCAGAGGGTCGGAGAAAATCTGCCTCCTTTGGGAATGGAACCTTTTCGTCCTTCCTGATTATTCATGGTCTTTGCGCGGATTGTTATTTCTTCTGCATGTGTGGAGGGCCTTTCGCTTTGATGGTCGTCGGCATGCACTCTTAGGATGAGGGTGGTGGCGGAGATGACGGAGAGGCAGACGGACAGTAACTTTGGCTGCATGTGAGCAGTCATGCGTATGTTCCTTGATATGAGCATGTGTGCATACTTCTGTGTGTGTGTGTGTGTGTGTGTGTGTGTGTGTGTGTGTGTGTGTGTGTGTGTGTGTGTGTGTGTACAGGGCACGAAAGGCCACAGCACTTGGGACTTTTTTTCTTGATTTATACATTGATGATAAAGGACGGGCAGGACGATGACGATGATGCTATGGAGGTTCATTTTAGGACCCACATGACAAGACTTCACACTACATTTCCTTCCATAACGATATCACGGAGATAACCAGGACCTGTAGAGATACACACCCATTGCAGTGTTGGTCAGGAAATTTAGAGCAACACTCCTAAATAAAAGACACAGCCATGAACTGTGGAGGATATTCGACTGTATGTTCCCAGTCTTCCCATTTAATTAAGGCCACAGCACACTTAACAGTGGGTAACCCACTTGCCAGTACATGGGGAGTTAATCCAACAAGAACTATACGATATCCAATCTGGAGAGGGATCGGTTCTGTCAGATCTGGCTTGCTCAAGACAACGCCGCATCATGAGCAATGGACAGAGACCTGGAGGAATCTGGTGAATGATTCTCATGTGCAGTACCCCAGTGACTCTTTGCAGGGTTAACTCTCTCCATACGAACGGCGACAGTGACGACGTTAACAGCGTTTCACCCCAATCACCATCATCAAAATATTGCAAGCGGAAGGCTCTTATACTGAAGAGGTGAATGTTGACAAAGAATACCACAATTCTGACGACGGAAGCTAAAGGTTGGGTCATTGAGACACCCACTGGACATCCGAGGGGTCTGTGTAGAGGAGAAGAGAGGGCTGGCCGTACTGAGTGAGTTAAGGAAGAAGAAGAAGAAGAAGAAGAAGAACAACAACAACAACAACAACAACAACAACAACAACAACAACAAAAAGAAGCAGCAGCAGAAGAAGAAGGGAGAAGAAGAATCAGAAGAAGAAGCAGAGGAAGAAGAAAAAGAAGAAGCAGAAGAAGAAGATGAAGCAGCAGAAGAAGAAAAAGACATAGAAGCAGAAGAAGTAGTTGTAACAGAAGAAGCAGAAGAAGAATAATTAGTAGTAGTAGTAGCAGTAGCAGAAGAAGAAGAAGCAGTTGTAGAAGGAGAAGTAGTTGTAGTTGTAGCAGAAGAAGTAGTTGTAGAAGAAGAAGAAGTAGTAGTAATAGTTGTAGCACAAGAAGAAGAAGTAGTTGTAGCAGAAGAAGAAGAAGTAGTAGTAGTAGTAGTTGTTGTAGCAGAATAAGAAGAAGAAGCAGACGAAGATGACGAAAGATCAATGGTTCGGGGACGGTGCTTCAAATTCACCACGAGTCAGAAAATCACATGATTGATGTCTTCCGGGAGCCGCCAACAACATCGTGAGGGGGAGGGGGAGGAGAGGGGAGGGCGGGAAGATAGGTGGGGGTGACAGAAATGTGAAACGTCCACGTGGATGGACATCCTTTTCGTTCCAAACCAACAGCGTAGGAAACCCGATCCCCGCTGAGCCAAGCAAAAGACACGCGATGTCCCCGCGGACGTCAGTTTCAAACGACAAGCAAAGAAATCCGATAGCCCGCTGAGCCCCAAGCAAGAGAGCGTCCAAGAACCCACACAGCGAACTGACTGGCGGTGTAGAGTGGTAATCTCGTTCCCAAGGATATACGCCTAATTTTAGTCCGGGTTATAGCTAGTGGTGTACACTGCCCTTCATCTTGTACCCAGGAAAAAAAAATCAACTATATTGTACAGAAGAATCCCATCGGGAAGCATCTTTGAATCATTTTTACGTGAATCTTTGTTTTCTGTTGCTGCTATAAGCCAACACGGTATGTCGGACGATCTAACATCTATAATACAAAACAACACAGAACAATACAACTCAATACTATATGATCCACTACGATACGATACCATGCAATGCGGTGCAGTACCATGCCATACTATGCCACACAAGATATTAGAATGCAATACGATATCATACCATACCACATCATATCATATCATATCATACCATACCATACCATACCACACCATATCATACCATACCATACCATACCACACCATATCATACCATACCATACCATACCACACCATATCATACCATACCATACCATACCACACCATACCATACCATACCATACCATACCACACCATATCATACCATACCATACCATACCATACCATATCATACCATACCATACCATACCATACCATACCATACCATACCATATCATACCATACCACACCATACCATAGCATACCATATCATACCATACCATACCATACCATATCATACCATACCATACCATACCATACCATACCATACCATACCATACTATACCATATCATACCATACCATACCATACCATATCATACCACACCATATCATCCCACACCATATCATACCATACCATAACATACCACACCATATCATACCATACCACACCATATCATACCATACCATAACATACCATACCATACCATACCATACCATACCATACCATACCATACCATACCATACCATATCATACCATACCATACCATATCATACCATACCATATTATACCATACCATACCATACCATATCATACCATATCATACCATACCATACCATACCATACCATACCATACCATATCATACCATACCATACCATACCATACCATACCATACCATACCATACCATACCATACCATATTATACCATACCATACCATACCATACCATACCATACCATACTATACCATACCATACCATACCATACCACACCATATCATACCATACCATAACATACCATACCATATCATACCATACCATACCATACCATACCACACCATACCATATCATACCATACCACACCATATCATAGCATATCATATCATACCATACCATGCCATACCATATCATACCATACCATACCATACCATACTATACCATACCATACCATACTATACCATATCATACCATACCATACCATATCATATCATACCACACCATATCATCCCACACCATATCATACCATACCATAACATACCACACCATATCATACCATACCACACCATATCATACCATACCATAACATACCATACCGTATCATACCATACCGTATCATACCATACCATACCATAGCATACCATATCATACCATACCATGCCATACCATACCATACCATATCATACCATACCATACCATACCATACCATACCATATCATACCATACCATACCATGCCATACTATATCATACCATACCATACCATACCATACCACACCATATCATACCATACCACACTATATCATACCATATCATACCATGCCATACTATACCATATCATACCATAACATAACATACCATACCATATCATACCATACCATATCATACCATACCATACCATACCATACC
>NC_134882.1:44882424-44899924 GCF_041734735.1 Babylonia areolata | reverse complement strand
TGTACGTACATTCAGATTACACAAAGCGCATGGGTTCTGGCCTTTTGTTTGGAGTTGTGAATCATAATATATTAATAACGTAAGTGCATAGTGTTTTCCAGCGTTCGTAGAAATTCGTCCGTATTCTACTACCGCTGCTGTTGCTGTTGTTGCTGCTGACGTTGTTTTTGCTGCTGCTACTTTTGCTGCTGCTGCTGTTGTTGCTGCTGCTACTGATGTTGCTGCTGACGTTTTTGCTGCTGCTGCTGCTGTTGCTACTGTTGCTGTATTTACTGCTGCTGCTGCTGCTGCTGCTGCTGTTGGTGATGGTTCTGCTGCTGCTGCTGTTGTTGCTATGGAGGTGGGTTTTTTTTTTTTAACGAGTGCAAAGACTGCTGAAACTGACCAGATCAGGCCATTCATTACAGAGGCAATATAAGAGCAACCCCCTGCCAGGATGTCTAGGCACTAAAGTCAGGAATAAAGCTGGTGCTAAACTTTCGTACTTCGGCATGCCTTCCACCCGCCCAGTGTTTCTTTTCTTTTCTTTCTTTCTTTTCTTTCTTTATTTCTTTTCATTCTTTTCTTTCTTTCTTTTTCTCGTTCTTTTTCCTCCTTTCTTTCTTTTCTTTCTTTTCTTTCTTTCTCTTGTTCTTATTTTCCTTTTCTCTCTTTCTTTTTACTTTCTTTCTTTCTTTTTCTCGTTCTTTTTTTCTTTTTTCTCTTTCTCTCGTTCTTTCTGTCTTTCTTTTCTTTATTTCTTTCTTTCTTTCTTTCTCTGGTTCTTTTTCTGTCTGTCTGTTTTTCTTTCTTTCTCCCGTTCTTTCTGTCTTTCTTTATTTCTTTCTCTCCTTCTTTCTTTTCATTCTTTCTTTCTCTCCTTCTTTCTTCTTTCTTTTTTTCATCTGCCTTTCTTTCTTTCTCTCATTCTTTTGGTGTATGGTAGTGGTTGGATTAGATGGTGGGAATTAATGGGTGGCAGAGAGTGCTGGTTGGTGACAGGGGTGGGGAGGGCGTGTGTAGGTCGGGGGCTGGGGGGGGGGGGTATTGGAAAGACGTGCCCTGTGGTGGGTGATGTTAGCAACGTGGCGAGGAGGGTGGGGATGGTGTGTGTGTGTGTGTGTGTGTGTGTGTGTGTGTGTGTGTGTGTGTGTGTGTGTGTGTGTGTGTGTGTAGGGGGGGAAGCGGTATTGGAAAGACGTGCTGTGTGGTGGGTGATGTTAGCAACGTGGCGAGGAGGGTGGGAGGGTGTGTGTGTGTGTGTGTGTGTGTGTGTGTGTGTGTGTAGGGGGGAGGGGGGTATTGGAAAGACGTACTGTGTGGTGGGTGATGTTGGCAGCGTGGCGAGGAGGGTGGGATTGGTGTGTGGATGTGTAGGGGGGCTAGGGGGATACTGGAAAGACGTTCTGTGTGGTGGGTGATGTTAGCAACGTGGCGAGGAGGGTGAGGATGGTGTGTGTGGGGGGTGGGGTTCCGGGGGGCGGGGGTATTGGAAAGACGTACTGTGTGGTGGGTGATGTTAGTAGCGTGGCGAGGAGGGTGGGATGGTGTGTGGGTGTGTAGGGGGGGGGGGAGGCGGTATTGGAAAGACGTGCTGTGTGATGGGTGATGTTAGCAACGTGGCGAGGAGGGTGGGGATGGTGTGTGTGTGTAGGGGGGGAGGGGGGTATTGGAAAGACGTGCTGTGTGATGGGTGATGTTAGCAACGTGGCGAGGAGGGTGGGGATGGTGTGTGTGTGTGTGTAGGGGGGGAGGGGGGTATTGGAAAGACGTACGGTGTGATGGGTGATGTTAGCAACGTGGCGAGGAGGGTGGGAACGGTGTGTGTGTGTGTAGGGGGGGGGGGGGGGGTATTGGAAAGACCTGCGGTTTGGTGGGTGATGTTAGCAACGTGGCGAGGAGGGTGGGAACGGTGTGTGTGTGTGTAGGGGGGGAGGGGGTATTGGAAAGACGTGCTGTGTGATGGGTGATGTTAGTAGCGTGGCGAGGAGGGTGGGGATGGTCTGTGTGTGTGTGTGTGTGTGTGTGTGTGTGTGTGTGTGTGTGTGTGTGTGTGTGTGTGTGTGTGTAGGGGGGGAGGCGGTATTGGAAAGACGTTAAGTGTGGTGGGTGATGTTAGCAACGTGGCGAGGAGGGTGGAGATGGTGTGTGTGTGTGTGTGTGTGTGTGTGTGTGTGTGTGTGTGTGTGTGTGTGTGTGTGTGTGTGTGTAGGGGGGGAGGCGGTATTGGAAAGACGTTAAGTGTGGTGGGTGATGTTAGCAACGTGGCGAGGAGGGTGGGGGTGGTGTGTGTGTGTGTGTGTGTAGGGGGGGAGGGGGGTATTGGAAAGACGTGCTGTGTGGTGGGTGATGTTAGCAACGTGGCGAGGAGGGTGGGGATGGTGTGTGTGTGTGTGGGGGGGGGGGGGGTCCGGGGGGCGGGGTTATTGGAAAGACGCGCTGTGTGGTGGGTGATGTTAGCAACGTGGCGAGGAGGGTGGGGATGGTGTGGGGAGATTGGGAAGGATGTGATGTCGTGATGTGAGACTCAAGGACTCGAAGACTTTTAAACAGAAGACCTCCAACATGAAAGAATTTCAGGTGAACATGCAAACACACTACTACGTAAAGGAAAGGCAATTAATTCGCAGATTAAAATTATCAAATGCTTTAACATTGCTCAACTATCGACATCAAAGTGAATCTATTTGCCCAAATGTTATTTTTTGAAAAAGCCGGTTTTAGCTCTTCCGTTCCTTTTGAAGGCATATCTCTACTTGCGTTCACGTCTTCGTTTTCAATCAATAGTACGAGTTCTACATGACGTTCTCTAATAAACTGCCTATTAATTAAAAAAAAAAGAAGAAAAAACCAACATTCTCTCTCAAAGGTCTGCAGACATCGCACTGCAGGAATGACATTCATCTTCTGATTGCGAATATGGGGAATGTTTTTGTGTTATCACTATATGAAATGAAATAAAGAAGTAAATGAGTATTAAAAAAAAAAAAAAAAAAAAAAAAAAAAGCAAGGGGCAAAGCCTTCAAAACTTACTAGTGCTTCGCGCTTTTTTCACTAAAGGAATTGTAAGGAGAGAAAAAAAAGAGAATAAAAACATCGTTGAAAAAAAGCTATATATATCGTTGACGGGCGCAATAGTCGAATGGTTAAAGCGTTGGACTATCAATCTGAGGGTCCCGGGTTCGAATCTCGGTGACGGTGCCTGGTTGGTAAAGGGTGGAGAATTTTCCGATCTACCAGATCAACATATGTGCAGTCCTGCTAGTGCCTGAACCCCATTCGTGTTTATACAACACGTAGAAGATCAAATATTTCACGTTCAAGGTCCTGTAATCCATGTCAGTGTTCGGTGGGCTATGGAAACAAGAACATACCCAGCATGCACACCCCCGAAAACGGAGTATGACTGCCTACATGGCGGGGTAAATAAACAAAACGGTCATACACGTAAAATGGTACATGTCTGTCTGAGTGTGTATGTGTGCGTGCCTGAAATCTAATTGAATGACACAAGAACGAAGTATGTAAGTATCCATATCAATCAATCAATCGTTCATTAATTTTCCATATCATTTATGTTGAGACAGACATACAGACAGACAGAGACAGATACAGAGAGACAGAGAGAGACAGAGGCAGAGAGATAGAAATGGAGAGTGTGTGTGTGTGTCTGTGTGTGCGAGAGAGAGAGAGAGAGAGAGAGAGAGTGTGTGTGTGTGTGTGTGTGTGTGTGTGTGTGTGTGTGTGTGTGCGAATGTTTGTGTGTGTAACTCTGTGTGTATGTGTAACTCTGTGTGTGTGTGTGTGTGCGCGCGCGCGTGCGCTTGCACGGGAAGCCAAGACGCCAAAACAAGGGCTTAGCTCTTTCCATCAATGGGTAGGGACCCATTCCCTATTCACCCCACCCCCACCCCCACCCCCACCCCCACCACCACCACCAGCACCCTCCCCCCGGAGCGAAGGGCATCAGCACTTTGCAACCTCGCGTCCGGTAGGTCGATTGGCTTACGTTGTTGGAACATATCCCTGATTTACCAACTTCTCAGTCCTTGTTTATTTCGGGAGAGTCGACGGGGATAGGAGGGGGACGGAAGGGTGGGGGGTAGGGGGGGGGGGTAAGGACAGGGGTCGTGGACTAGGGGTGGGCGTGAGGTGGTGGGTGGGTGGGTAGGTAGGCTAGAGGTGAGACATTCAACGTGTTAACGTTTACGTCAGGGCATTCGGGACAAGCGAGAGAATTACAGGACATACCCACCCCACCTTCCCCTCCACACACACACATTGATAGGGGACTGTATTCTGTGTTTGTGTGTGTCTCAGTCGGCACAGGAACCCCATTCTCTCTCTCTCTCTCTCTCTCTCTCTCTCTCTCTCTCTCTCTCTCTCTCTCTCTCTCTCTCTCTCTCTCTCTCTCTCTCTCTCTCTCTTTATTGCCAAGTATCAAAATCTATTTTCCATGCGATCAAAAGGAGAAACCATATACTCAGACCTAATTAAATAGAATTAATATCAAGTCCATGAACATTATGATACTGTGTCATCTATTCAAGTGTTATAATACCCCTTCCATGCCCACCCCAGTCCCATGGTTTTGAATTGTGGTCCATGGCCAAAGTTCATTAAAACATTTTCGTTCGATCGTTCGTTCGTTTGTTCTCTCTCTCTCTCTCTCTCTCTCTCTCTCTCTCTCTCTCTCTCTCTCTCTCTCTCTCTCTCTCTCTCTCTCTCTCTCCAACTGCATAGGTAAATGGGACAGGGGGAGACAATTTTCCTGAATGACCTGGAGGGAGATCCAGCTCAATCAGTATCAGTATCAGCAGCTCAAGGAGGCGTCACTGCGTTCGGACAAATCCATAAACGCTGCACCATATCTGCTAAGCTGATGTATGACCAGCAACGTAACCGTAAGCGCTTAGGCAGGCTTTGAGGAAAAAAAAAGCGAATAAAATACAATAGAATAGAATAAAATTAAATGAAATAAAATAACAAGGGGCAAAGCCTTCAAGACTCACTAGTGTTTCGCGCTTTTTCCAGTAATGGAATCATGAGGAGAAAAAAAAAAGATATTTGAAAAATCGTTGAAAAATGCTATGTCTTGAATATGATGTATAAAATAAGCTTGGGAGAAAAAGAATTAAAGGAAAAGGCATCCGGGATTGGTTTCTTGTCTTTTCTCAGTTCAAATCTTGGAGAATATGGGAGAGAAAAAAGGAGTATAAGGGTGGGTCTCTCACGTTGAGAAAAAAAAAAATAGCGTGGACGCCCCCGCCGCGCTTTCTCTCATTGTTCGAGAAAGCGTGAGATTATAAGAAAGCACGGTGTTTTCCCTGCTGAGCGATTTTTTTTTTCCAATAGGGAGAAAGCGTTGGAGGCGATTGAGTGAAAGCGAAAGCTAACAGGGGTCTTGATTCTTCTGGGCTGACCTTGGTTCTTCAAAGTCTCCATCATTCTTCTTCTTCTTCTTCTTCTTACTACTACTACTACTACTACTACTACTACTACTACTACTACTACTACTACTACTACTGTTATGACTCACAGATTGACATAAGCTTACAATTGGACCAACAAAGTGAGAGCTGTATGATCAATGATTTCTCCATTACAATGGGAAGTCATTTTCAGCTTCGCCTTTTGCTGAAGGACTGTGACTCCCAAACTAGGAGGCAAGATTGCACTAGTTCTTAGTGCTGCTGCAGCCTCGGGGGCTAGTTGGCCTTTGGGAACTTTCACAATGCTGACTGTCCTAAAAACCCTCTTTGCCGAGAGAGTGGGGATGTAACTTGGGCAAGACACTCCCCACTTTAATCAAGTTCTAGCCGTTCTGCTGTTCTGATGGTCATAGTCGGACACGACTGACTCTCATCATACATTAGTAGTAGTAGTAGTAGTAGTAGTAGTAGTAGTAGTAGTAGTAGTAGTTGTAGTATGATTATCATCATCATTATTATTACTATTATAAACACCACCGTCATCACCACCATCACCACCGCCACCACCACCACCACCAAACCACCACTACCACCACCATCATCACCATCATCAACAACTTCACCGTGTCCTTTTACTCAAACAGTGTGCAGGCAGCTGGCCAAGGGGGTCTTCCTGGTCCTGGGCGCAAGCTCCCCGAGGTCCTTCAACGTCATCCAGTCCTACAGCCAGGCCCTGCACGTGCCCTACGTCACCTTCACCCCCAACCGCAACCGCCGGGCCGACGGCTATGACTTCGATTTCAGCGTCAGCCCCAACTACATCGATGCCGTGGTGGACGTCATCAAGTTCTTCGACTGGGACAAGGTGTATTATTTGTTCGACTCGGACGACGGTGAGTGCGTCTGTGTGTGTGTGAGGGGGGCGGGGGGGGGATCGGGTGGGGGCGAGGGTTCGGGGAGGGGGGTGCGTGTGTGTGTGTGTGTGTGTGTGGATGTGTGTGTGTCTATGTGTCTGTGTCTGTGTATCTATGTATCTGTGAGTGTGTGTGTGTGTGTGTTTGTAGGAGTGTGTGCGCGCGTGTACATGTGTGTGTGTGTGTGTGTGTGTGTGTGTGTGTGTGTGTGTGAAGGAGAAGGTGGGGGTGGAAGGTACATGTTGGCAATTTGTGTGTGTGTGGGGGGGGGGGAATGATGTGGGAGCAAGGTAGATGCTGGTGAATTCTGTGTGTGTGTGTGTGTGTGTGTGTGTGTGTGTGTGTGTCTGTCTGTCTGTCTGTATGTATGTGGGTGGGTGGGTGTTTGTGTGTGGAGGGGATGGTGGGGGTGGGATGGATGTCGGTAATTTGTGTGTGCGTGTTTGAAAGACAGAGAGAGAGAGAGAGACAGACAGACAGAAAAAAATGACCTTCAGCATGCGCTTATTCATGGGGCGGGATCTAACTGATAGAACCTCATACGCACACAGAGTTAGTCACTGAGAGACATTTGATATTCATTGTATGGTTTGGAACGCCAGACGCTGGCTGAAGAGTACTTTACGTCTTTCTCTGTTTCTCTTTCTCTGTCTGTCTGTCTGTCTGTCTGTCTGTCTGTCTGTCTCTCTCTCTCTCTCTCTCTCTCTCTCTCTCTCTCTCTCTCTCTCTCTCTCTCTCTCTCTCTCTCTGCCTATATGACTCTTTCTCTTTCACTCTCTATCCCTCTGTCTCTCTCGTTCGTTACTCGCTGTCTTTCGCTTTCACGCCATCTGTGTGTGTGTGTGTGTGTGTGTGTGTGTGTGTGTGTGTGTGTGTGTGTGTGTGTGTGTGTGTGTGTGTGTGTGTGTGTGTGTGTGTGTGTGTGTGTGTGTGTGTGTGTGCGCGCGCGCGCGCGTTTATCCAGTTTGTGGCTCTCCTGTTATCGCTAGATTTTGGTGGTTGACTTTGGAAAGCCACCCTTGATTTAAAAGAATCTCTCCCTCTCTCTCACTCCAATTCTCTCACTTCTCTCTCTCTCTCTCTCTCTCTCTCTCTCTCTCTCTCTCTCTCTCTCTTTCTATCTTTATTTCTCCCTCCCTCTTCCCCCCATCTCTCTCCCTCTTTCTCCCTCTCTCCGTTTCTATTTCCTTCTCTCTCTTTCTCTCTTTCCGTTACTCATCTCTCTCTGTGTCTCTCTCTCTCTGTCTCTCTCTCTCCCCCTCTCTCTCTGTGTCTCCCTCTCTCTCTCTCTGTGTCTCTCTCACTCTGTGTCTCTGTCTCTCTCTCTCTCTCTCTCTCTCTCTCTCTCTCTCTCTCTCTCTGTCTCTCTATCGCACTCCACTCTGTGTATCCCTTTGTGCCTCTTCTATTAACGCCAGATCTGGGTGGTTAACATTGGAAAGCCACCCTTGATTTAAACAGAATCGATCACACGTCTTTGCTTTCTTCTGCTGTCCAGTTCCTCATTCCATTCCTATAGACTGGGGTGAATGGAAGAAGAAGAAAGAGGAGGAGGAGGAGGAGAAGAAGAAAAAAAATACTGACACACCCTTCACTTGTCACCATGCACACATCAATTATTATGTAAAAAAGAAAAACTTGTGGGTAAGATACTATTACATTATGATTCAGAGTGTAACAACTGTGTGTGTGTTGCGTGTGTGTCCGTGCGTGTGCATGCATCGTTTTGTGCGTGCGCGCGAGCGCGCACGCGTGTGTGTGCCTGCGTGTTGAGCGATGTGTGCGCGCGCACGCGCGTGGGCGTATGTATGCGTTTCAATCATTATAAAAAGGAGCATATTCAGTAAGATAACGATAACATTTAAAAAGACAAATGCTCATCAGATAAAACCGAAAAACGAATGAGCAACTGGCACACCCTTCCTTGATCACAGCGTACATATGAACTATCACGTTAAAAGAAAACATTTAGGTAAGAAAACAAAAATTACATTTTAAGATAAAGTGAAACATTCAATAATATAAAAGGAAAATATTCAGTAAGATAATTAGAACATTTAAGAACATGAAAACTGTTGAACTGTCAACACCGCCACCAAGAAGAAGAAGAAAAAGAAGGAGGAGGAGGGTAAGGAGGAGAAGAAGAAGAAGGAGGAGGAGGAGGAGGAAGAGGAGGACGATCAGAGGGAGGATGAGTGGAGTTGGAGGAAGGGGGGGGGGGATTAGGAGGAGGAGATAGAAAGGAGCAGGACAAGCAGGAGCAGGAGGAAGAGGAGGAGGATCAGAAGGAGGAGGAGGAGGGGGGGAGATAGAAAGGAGCGGGGGCAGGTGAAGGGGCAGGAGTAAGGTAGGGAGGGGGAAGAAGAGGGGGGGGGGGGGTAGAAATATACTTCTCTAGTAGAAAAAGCAAAAAGATTCTATGTGCTTAAGAAGAACTGTTTCAGCAAGGCAGATAAACGAAAATGGTGTAGGTTATAATCACACACACACACACACACACACACACACACACACACACACACACAGAGAGAGAGAGAGAGAGAGAGAGAGAACAAAAAGCGGAAAACACACACACACACACACACACACACACACACACACACATATATATATATATATATATATATATATATATATATATATATACATATACAGAGAGAGAGAGAGAGAGAGAGAGAGAGAGAGTAAAATGAAAAGCAAGTCATCAGTTTGATGAATGATGGAAAAGAATTCGGTCAGAGAGACTTTGAGAGGGTTTTTTTTTCTGAATACTTTTTTTTTTTTTTTAAGGTGAAGAGTAAAAGGTGAGATGAAAAAGGAAGGAAAGAGGAGTTCAAGTTTTGGGAGTCAGTCAAAATGCAAACGTTTTTCAAGCAGAATTTTCGAACAGGGAAACCAGTAGAAACTATTAGAAAAAAATTAAAAAAAATAAAAAAAAATAAAAAAAAATAAAGATCAAAATAATTTTCCAAAAGTTTGGAACACTTTGTGCGCAACACTACAATTTTTGACACGTCGATTTCAGAACAAAAATACAAGCAATAAAACAAAAAAACAAAAAAAAACCAAAAACATGACAGTCAGTGAATCATTGCATATGAAGAGAGGAACGATGCTGATATGTTTCTAATTTCACTTTTGTTTTGGGGGTGTAAAAGACGTTTAATTCTAAAGCCAACAGAGCGCTTGTCTGCAAGGGAGATGAGCTTGTCTGGCACCGTGTCGTTGCAGATTTTTTTTTTTTTTTTTTTTTTTTTTTTTGAATTCTTATTGTTGTTGCTCCGTTGAATATATTTTATGTATGTGTGTGTGTGTTTTATTATCTCTCTTTATGCTCTCTCTCTCTCCCTCCCTCTCTCTCTCTCTCTTCTTTCTCTCTCTCTCTCACTCTCTCTCTCCCTCCCTCTCTCTCTCTCTTTCTTTCTCTTTCACTCTCTCTCTCCCTCCCTCTCTCTCTTCTTTTTCTCTCTCTCTCCCTCTCTCTCCCTCCCTCTCTCTCTCTCTCTCTCTTCCTCTCCCCCTCCCTCGTGCTTCTTCACTTACTCGCTCGCTATTATCTTTTCTTTTTATCTATTGTTTGTTTATTTATTTTGTCGTTTATTTCCAGGAACAGTAATTTCATCATTTATTCTTTGTTTGTTTACTTGTTTGTCGTTTACTTCCAGTAACGGTAATTTCATGCATTGTCGCCCAATTGCTTTCTGATCTTGTTATATGATAGATTCATTTGTTAAATTGCTTTTATCGTTTGAGCGAAAACACGTCCCTGTTTCCATTTATATACTTAACTATAGACGGGCGCAATAGCCGAGTGGTTAAAGCGTTGGGCTTTCAATCTGATGGTCCCGGGTTCGAATCTGGGTAACGGCGCCTGACGGGTAAAGGGTGGAGATTTTTCCGATCTCCCAGGTCAACATACGTGCAGACCTGCTTGTGCCAGAACCCCCTTCGTGTGTATTCGCAAACAGAAGATCAAATACGCACGTTAAAGATTCTGTAACCCATGTCAGCGTTCGGTGGGTTATGAAAACAAGAACATACCCAGCATGCACACCCCTGAAAACGGAGTATGGATGCCTACATGCCAGGGTAAAAACGGTCATGCACGTAAAAGCCCACTCGTGTTCATGCGAGTGAACGTGGGAGTTGCAGCTCACGAACGAAGAAGGAGATATACTTAACTATTCTTTATTCATTCAGTATGTTTATTTAGCCATTTATTCTTATCATGAGGTTATAAACTAATACTCAGGGGAAGTGAGGGGGACGAAGAGAAGCAATCAAGCAACGTAGAAATTCTGTTGTTTTTCACATGATTCGCACATGCAAAAATGTTAAGGACGACTTGGGAACTTGCAAAGTGTTCTCTTCTTTGAGGACATGGTTAAAATAATGCTGAATCTCCGGCAGATGGGTGTCAGTATGATGTGTGCCACTTATAACCAGAGGCGCTTTCTTTTTGTACAGTGGAACTCCACAGTTATCGCTTCCAAACTCGAGTGGAGTGATGGCCTAGTGGTAAAGCGTCCGCCTTGAGTGGTGGTGGTCTGGACGGTAGGAGAAGATAAAAACGAGATCCCGTGTGTAACATGCACTTAGCACACGTCGTAAAATAAACCCATGGCAACAAGAAGGTAGTCACTGGCAAAATGTTTGTAGAAAAATCCACTTCCATAGGAAAACCAAAATTGCAGGGAGGAAAAAAAAATACAAAAAAGGGTGGTGCTGTCAGTGTAGCGACGCGCTCTCCCCGGGGAGAGCATCCCGATTTTCACACAGAAAAATCTATTGTGACAAAAAAAAAAAAAAAGAGTAAATACAGTACACAACACAATGCAATACAAACCACGGAATAACTGTAAACGTTTGGCTAAAGCATCGATTTGCAAACGCTCTATGAAGCTCTTTATGGTGCATTGTGTGACTGGAACAGCTGTTTGTGTGTTCACTAAGAGGCCAAATGCGGACTATACGCAGCCGTCACTATTCAGATCTTCTCGAAATATCTTAACTTTGAATGAAAATATACCTGCTTTTATGAAGTGGTCTGTTTAAAAGAAATATATGTATATATATATATATATATATATATATATATATATATATATATATATATATATATATATATATATATATATATATATATATATGTGTGTGTGTGTGTGTGTGTGTGTGTGTGTGTGTGTGTGTGTGTGTGTGTCTACACACACACACACACACACACACACACACACACACATATATATATATATATATATATATATATATATATATATGTATATATATATATATATATATATATATATATATATATATATATATATATATATATCGAGAGAGAGAGAGAGAGACACACACACACACACACACACGCACATATATATATATATATATATATATATATATATATATATATATATATAGCGTGTGTGTGTGTAAATAGATAGATGGATGGATAGATAGATAGATAGATAGATAGATAAATAAAAGACGAAAAAGTCTTGAAAAGTGCAAGTGCACTTTTTCCCTTGATTATCATTTTTCGTCCACTTATGCCTCTCTTTATTTCCCCATGATCAACTTATTTCATGCTGGATTAATGAACCCCGCATTGCTGCCTCATCTCAAACGATTATTTGAACAGAAAATTCTCTTCATAATACGTTTCATGATTGATTTACTCACCCCTGTTCCAGTCCATTCATTTCTTTAAATGTTGTTGTCATCTTTTGGTGTGCATGTATGTATGTATGTATGTATGTATGTATGTATGTATGTATGCGTGTATGCAGGTCCGTATGTATGTATGTATGTATGTATGTATGTATGTATGTAACCTTTTATGTTTTATTCATTTGACCATTTTGCTAAAAAAAAAAGAAAACCAAATTAATTTAAGCGTTAAATATCCCGCAATCCGTGTCATTGTTAGGTGGGCAACGGAAACAAGAACGTTCACCAGTATGCCAACATGGCGGGGTCTTGGAAACGGTCGTGCTCCTCCGAGCAAACATGGGAGTCACAGCCCACGAACGCAGAAGAAACAACAACAGCAGCAGAAGAAGAAGAAGGAGGAGGAGGAGGAAGAGGAGGAGGAACAGAAGAAGAAGAAGAAGAAAAGGGATGCACTAAAAGAGAACAGAGCAGAACATTAATATTTCATTCAGTGAGGCCAAAGCCTCATTTGAAAGGGTGCGAACTAAACCACACAAAAAAAGAAAGAAACAAAACAACAGAAACAAATTGAGACAGACAGACAGACCTATAGACAAACAGATTGAGGATGGACAGACTGAAGCGGGGGGAAAATGGGGATAAGGGAACAGGGAACACGAGGTTGGAAGCGAGGGAGAGCTGTATGTGGACATAGTGAGAGGCGTGGTAGAGAGAGGAAGAACGAGACAGAACTATATATATTATACAGAGACTGAGAGAGGCACAGAAAGAAAGAAAGATAGACAGAAGGAGAAATACACAGAGAAAGAGAGATCCAGATATTCTGCACGTCATTTCCAATTTCTATCGGTTAGCAGGATATGTAATCTTCTGCAGTAAACAGAATTAACTCCATACCCAGAAAGAAAATCAAAAACGACAAAACACTCTTTACCCACCTCTGTTTCTCTGTTTCTGTCTCTTTTTCTGTCTATCTATCTATCTATCTATCTATCTATCTATCTATCTATCTATCTGGCTCATTTTCAATCTCTCCTCTGCACCTTTCCCGGATAATCCCTCCTCTCTCTCTCTCTCTCTCTCTCTCTCCCTTTCTCTCTCTCTCTCTCTCTCTCTCTCTCTCTCTCTCTGTCTCTCTCTCTCTCTCTCTCTCTCTCTCTCTGTCTCTGTCTCTGTCTCTCTCTCTCTCTCTCTCTCTCTCTCTCTCTCTCTCTCTCTCTCTCCCTCCCTCCCTCCCTCTCTCACCCCCATCCCCGTACCCACCGCGTCTCTCTGTGGTGCCAACCCAGCACCCCCACCATTTCTCTCTCCTCCTCTCGAAACCTTTCCCTCCTCTCCCCCCCCTCTCTCCCTCCCTCCCACCCCCTTCTCCCTCCCGTTCCTCTCCACATTCCACCCCGGGGCTCCTCTCTCTCCCTCCCCCCCTATACCCCATCCCAATCCATCTAGCCCCCATACGCCCTATCCTCCTCTTCCTCCTCCTCTTCCTCCTCCTCCTCCCTGAAAGAACAAATTGCTTTGCGTGTTGTTGCAGGCCTGTGGCAGCTTCAGCAACTCTACGAGTCCTTCAGAGACCCGGAAGCCTCGCTCCTGGTGGACGCACGGCGCGTGCGCGACTTCACGCATGCGCACGACCTCCTGCGCCGTCTGGATCGAATCAGTCGCTCGGAACGAAAGCGCATCATCCTCAACTTCTCGTCCGCGGAAGTGTACCAGTCAATATTAAATCAGGTAATTATCTGCTACGGAAATTATGGGATGAGGGGGAGGAAATTGAATGAAAAGTGAAGGAGAACAGAAAAAAACAAAAAAAAAAAACGTGGCAGGGTGATTTATGAAATTGGGAAAGGGGTGGAGTAGTGGTGGTGGTGGTGATGGTGGGATCCTTAGCAGAGAAAGAGAGCGTTCTGTTTGGGCACTTGCGTGTAAGTGACGTTGTCGTGTCATTTGTCATTTCACTGTGGTTGCCAGGAGTCCGTTCCTCTTTCTGACTCTCATCTAATTTTCTCTATTATTTTCTTTGATTCTCTCTCTCTCTCTCTCTCTCTCTCTCTCTCTCTCTCTCTCTCTCTCTCTCTCTCTCTCTCTCTCTTCTCTTTCTCTCTATTTCTCTATTTTTTCTCTCTCACTTTCTCTCTCTCTCTTGCTCTCTCACTCTCTCTCTCTCTCTCTCTGTCTCTCTTTCTCTCTCTCTCTCCCTTTCGCTTTTTCTCTTTCTCTTTCTCTTGCTCTCTTGCTCTCTCTCTTCTCTTTCTGTCTGTTGTCTGTCTCTCTCTCTCTTTATCTCTCTCTCTCTCTCTCTCTCTCTCTCTCTCTCTCTCTCTACCTCCGTACATGTGTATATACGTATGTGCATGTGTGTGCATCCTGCTAGTCTTGTTATTACTACAGTTTCTACACACCAGAAACATAGTATAGATAAATGAAACCCAAAGATCGACAGCAGTGCAGGATCTCAGCCAGTGAGTAGCCTTCTGGCGTACTGCAGGGGTTTGGGCGGGGAAGGGGAAGAGGACAGAATGTGGTGGATAGAGAGACAGAGACAGAGAGAGAGAGAGACAGAGAGACTGAAAAGACTGAGACACACAGACAGAGACAGAGACTGACACACAGAGAGGTCCACAGAGAGAGAGAGACTGACAGACTAAGACATACAGAGACAGACACAGAGAGAAGTCCAGGGTTTGATTCAAAGAACAACCGGCATTTTCACTCTCCCATCCATCTAAGAATTGGGTAGTTGCCTGGTTGCTTGTATTGCGCGGCTCAGACATATCTAAACCGTCACCTGCAGTTAGTACATATCAAAGAACTGAGGTCGACATGAGACTTCATCGGGCTCTAATACAAAAATTGCACACAAAAACAAAACCACGTTGATGGGTATATATATATATATATATATATATATATATATATATATATATATATATATATATATATACGTAGGTGCGGCCAGAGAAAAATAGAAATAAAATGGTGTCCTCCGATTTATTACACGCTATAGTTTATTTATGGAGCATCCAGAATTGACAACGCCGGATAAATGTCGCTGAATCAGGCAACAATAAAAGCAGAGACATTTTTAATCAACCAGGAAAGAACGCGCTAATCATGGAAGGAGAATGTGGGAAATTATGTTTTGAAAAGAGACTATCCTCCCTCCTTTTCAAATGAAGACCCAAGCTAAAAAAAAAAAAAAAAAAGAAATAGACTAATGATAACAAGAAAAGAAAAGACAGTTGGGCAGTTACAAAGAACAAAGTGTGGAGTGATGGCCTAGAGGTAACGCGTCCGCCTAGGAAGCGAGAGAATCTGAGCGCGCTGGTTCGAATCACGGCTCGGCCACCGATATTTTCTCCCCCTCCACTAGACCTTGAGTGGTGGTCTGGACGCTAGTCATTCGGATGAGACGATAAACCGAGGTCCCGTGTGCAGCATGCACTTAGCGCACGCAAAAGAGCCCACGTCAACAAAAGGGTTGTTCCTGGCAAAATTCTGTAGAAAAAATCCACTTCGATAGGAAAAACAAATCAAACTGCACGCAGGAAAAATACAAAACAAAAAAAAAAATGGATGGCGCTGTAGTGTAGCCACAAGCTCTCCCTAGGGAGAGCAGCCCGAATTTCACACAGAGAAATCTGTTGTGATAAAAAGAAATACAAATACAAATGTTTGCTTTAAGGTTAGATGCTTTAGATCCCCACAGTTGTTCGTTCGTCCACTGGTTTTGGCTGTTTTATGTTTGATTCGTGCATTCGCTGTTCTGTTGTTTTTGTTGTTGTTGTTATTGTTGTTGTTTTACCATTTGTATTTTGTATTTGTATTTGTATTTCTTTTTATCACGTCAGATTTCTCTGTGTGAAGTTCGGGCTGCTCTCCCCAGGGAGAGTGTGTCGCTACACTACATCGCCGCCCAATTGTTTGTTTGTTTGTTTGTTTTGCTTTGTTTTGTTTGTTTTGTATTTTTTTCCTGCGTGTAGTTTTATCTGTTTTTCCTATCGAAGTGGATTTTTCTACAGAATTTTGCCAGGAACAACCCTTTTGTTGCCGTGGTTTCTTTTACGTGCGCTAAATGCATGCTGCACACGGGACCTCGGTTTATCGTCTCATCCGAATTACTAGCGTCCAGACCACCACTCAAGGTCTAGTGGAGGGAAAGAAAATATCGGCGGCTGAGCCGTGATTCGAACCAGCGCGCTCAGATTCTCTCGCTTCCTAGGCGGACGCGTTACCTCTAGGCCATCACTCCACCATATTCGAAAAAACCGAAGAAAACAATGTTATTATTGAATTCCATGAGCCTTCAAGTGCTTTTACAGTTGCTGAAGCTGAGCTGATTTACATGCTGAGAGTGAATTGTATTGTGGATAATCTACGGATCAATTTTGATTTTAGGAGGCTTCCAATATCAAAAGGATTTACACATTATGTATGAAATAACTGAACGTAAGTCCAAACTCAATGTAAACGGATGAAAAAGGTATTGGATCCTTTGAACACACAGACACATACAGAGACATATACACATAGAGACACACAGACAGAAACACACACACACACACACACACACACACACACACACACACACACACACACACACACACACACACACACACACACACACACGAACTCATAGAGACACAGAGACACGGACAGGCAGGCAAAGACCAAAAAAAATACAGACCGACAATCAGACAGACAGCCAGACAGAAAATCACAACCATTAATTGAACCATCATCTAATTTCCTGTCACGTCAGTCTTGCAGAGAGAAAGTGACAGACTGGAAACCAGAGAGAGAGAGTGAGAGAGAGCGAGAGAGAGAGAGAGAAAGAGAGAGAGAGAGAAAGAGAGCACGAGAGAGGGAGAGAGCGAGAGAGAAAGAGAGCACGAGAGAGAGAGAGAAAGAGAGAGAGAGAGAGAGAGAGAGAGAGAGAAAGAGAGCACGAGAGAAAGAGAGAGAGAGCACGAGAGAGAGAGAGAGACAGAGAGAGAGAAAGAGAGCACGAGAGAGGGAGAGAGCGAGAAAGAAAGAGAGCACGAGAGAGAGAGAGAGAGAGAGAGAGAGCGAGAGAAAGAGAGCACGAGAGAGAGAGCGAGAGAGAAAGAGAGCACGAGAGAGAGAGAGAAGAGAGAGAGAGAAAGACAGCACGAGAGAGGGAGAGAGCGAGAAAGAAAGAGAGCACGAGAGAGAGAGAGAGAGAGAAAGAGAGCACGAGAGAGAGAGAGAGAGCACGAGAGAGAGAGAGAGAGAGAGAGAAAGAGAGCACGAGAGAGAGAGAGAGAGAAAGAGAGCACGAGAGAGAGAGAGAGAGAGAGAGAGAGCGAGAGAGAGAGAACACTGAACACTGAACACTGACCACAGAACACGTTAATGTCTATAGCTTTATAGCCCTAATGATATGGGAGGGGGGGGGGCGCGGGGGGGGGGGTACATACTACAAATACCATAATGTAACAACAATAATGATACTGGTGAAAACTGAATGAGAAAGGG
>NC_134882.1:44847424-44862424 GCF_041734735.1 Babylonia areolata | reverse complement strand
TGGGTAGAGGGGTTAGTGTGGTGGTGGTTCACCTTAGGCGCTCATGGCGACAAGGGTCCGAGATCAAGCTCTGGTGGGCACGGTGGGTGAGGGGTTCGAATCTCTGTGTTCAGGGTGTGCGGGCAGAGGGGCTTGTTAAACACGGTATGTTATGATGATAATACTATCATTTTTGGTGGTTATTATTTATTTATTCATTATTATTATTATTATTATTATTATTATTATTATTATTGTTGTTGTTGTTGTTGTTGTTGTTGTTGTTGTTGTTGTTACTACTACCTTTTTATATTGTAATTATTTATGTATCTATTTATTTATTTATTTACTTATTTATGCACGCTTATCTATTATTTATTCACCTTTTTTTTTCTTTCTTCCCCCCCCCCCCTCAAGGCCTGACTAAGCGCGTTGGGTTACGCTGCTGGTCAGGCATCTGCTTAGCAGATGTAGTGTAGCGTATATGGATTTGTCCGAACGTAGTGACGCCTCCTTGAGCTACTGAAACTGAAACTGTTGGTGGTGGTATTCATTGTCATTATTGTTGTTGTTGTTATTGTTGTTGGCGTGTTGTTTTTTTTGTGTGGATTGTCCTGGACGCTCTAATGCAAAGCTTCGACACCTCAGCAATGTAGGTAGTTTAGATTAGGAGGTTCGAGGTAGATTCCAGTCTCTGTCTTAAGGTAGTAGCATCAGTGATGATAACATTATTCTTTTCCATCACCACCCCATGCCTGTCAGCTTTGTATGCATGACGAATGAGAGAGGGAGATTGGGGAGGGGGGCGGGAGGTGGAGGGAAGAAATAGTGGTCATAAATGGTTCATGTAATTTGTGAGGGTTTTTTTTTTTTTCTTCTTCCATGTAAAGCGCCCTAAGCTCTTAGAGATAATGATGATGGTGATGATGAATGTTGTTATCATTGTTGCTGCTGTTATGCTGGCATATCTTGGGACGCCAAGGAAAATGAGACTCACCAACTGGCATGATTTTGTTTGTTTTTTGTTGTTGTTGTTGTTTGTTTTGTTTTGTTTTGTTTGTTTTGTTTTGTTGTTGTTGTTGTTTTGTTGTTGTTTTTTATTGGGGGGGGGTGTTTGGTTTGGTTTTGGGTTTGTTTTTAGCTGGCTATGCGTCTTAATTTGTTGTTTGTTTCTTTTTATCGTGCAGAGCATAATCATGCTGTTCTTTTCAAGTTTTCTCTCTCTCTTTTTTTTATAGAGAGAATTATATTAGATAAATGAGCCATACCAAAAGCATGACAAGTCTTGGTTTCGTGTAGCTATAACATGATTATAATTGTTCTAACATTTTCTCGTCCAAGGTTTCTCGGTGTAACTTTGTCTGTATGCATGTGTGTTTGTATCCTTGTGCATGTGTGTATGTGTACGTGTGTGTGTGTGTGTGTGTGTGTGTGTGTGTGTGCGCGTGTGTACGTGTGTGTGTATGTCTGTGTGTTTGTGTGTGTGTGTGTGTGTGTGTGTACGTGTGTGCATAATTATGTGTGTGTGTGTGTGTGTGTGTGTGTGTGTGTTAGAGAGAGAGAGAGAAAGAGAGATAGGAGGAGGTGGAAGCGAATGACTGACGGGAAGACTGATGGTTGAATAATATTGTTTGGCAAGATGAATGGGGGAAAATGGCCCTGGTAACAACAGATATCACACAGTAATGTCAGCCAAATGACAGGGAATATGGACATTATTATAGTTGTCCAATACATACATGCTTGGGAGATGAGCATAATCTTTTATCTGGGTCGACAGGCTGGGAATAAAAAACCGAAAGTTTTGCGATTGCGATTGTGACATTACGTAATCACGTCCCCTGCCTCACAACGGCATAAATAGAACAATGATCTGATTATGCGAATATAAGCACCTCTTGCAATCTTTTTTTCCAAACCAAAGAACAAATAAAATTACAGTTATATAAACTAATAAATAGATAAATAGAGCAATAAAAAGAGCAGTATATATATATATATATAGAGAGAGAGAGAGAGAGAGAGAGAGAGAGAGATCGAACGAACGAGTGGGCAGTTACGTTCATGACCGTTTGCAGAATCTTTTACCCTTTACCTCACTACGTAGACAGATTGGATTTCTGATCCAATAGTGATTGTAGATAATAATAATAATAATAATAATAATAATAATAATAATAAAGACCAAATGAAAAGGATAGGTATATGTTGAGTCTTACTGAAATATTGACCAGGACTGCACAAACAACAATAGGAACACTTACAAAAATGCAGAGAACATCTGTAGCGAAAAGAACGTCGCACTCTGCTCAAAGATCTAACACAGACGCGCACCTTGCTCACTTCAACACTTCTGTATGCCTGCAAGTCACAGACGATACGTTGACAAAAAAACTGACATGGAGGAGGGGACCCAGGCCATAGAGACGAGATGCTTCCAAAAAAATCTCCTCGGCACCTTCCTCCGACAAAGATCACATCACCAATGAAGAAACGAGAAACCGTCGGGCAAATGAAACTGATTCTACGAAAGTCTACCACAGTGAAGAAACGCAAATTGTAGTGGAATGAGCAAGTCTCGAGATTAAAAGGACTCTCCAAGACACTCCTGCAAGAAGAAGGAGAGGCAGACAGAAGAAGAGACGGAAAGACAACATCTCCCTCCAAAAATGGACAGGCCTGAGACTAGAAACAGGTGGAAAGGGAGAGAACTGGTTGCCAGGTAATCAATGGTGCCCTTGCGGTCTTAAGAGACGAAACGACTGAAGAAGAAGAAGAACAACAACAACAACAACAACAACAACAACAACAATATCAACGAGTTTGATTTTGTACGAAAGAACATTGTTGTTTCAATACAATACAATACAATACAATACAATACAATACATCTTTATTCATCCATTGGGAAATTAAATGATTAGATAGACCAATCAACAAATTCTTTCGTACAAAGCGAAAAAATTGTGGTGCCTCGTTTCTTTACACTTCCTGACACAATTAATCAGTTCCATTATTCTTTTTCTTCTTCTTTTTTTAGCATGCACACACACCACCACCACCACTATCACCCCTCTCCCCACCCACCACCTCCCTCTCTCTCTCTCTCTCTCTCTCTCTCTCACCACGTGTGTGTCACTCACTCACTCACGGTGCAGGTCCATCTCCGGGCGGGTGGTGGGCGCCGCCTGGTGGTTCTTCACGCTGATCATCATCAGCTCTTACACGGCCAACCTGGCCGCCTTCCTGACCATCGAGCGCATGGACATGCCCATCAACTCGCCCGACGACCTGGTCAAGCAGAGAGAGATTCGCTACGGGACTGTGGTCAACGGCTCCACCCAGCAGTTCTTCAAGGTCAGGCAGCGCAGGCAGCCATTATTCGTCTTCAGTCGTTGTCGTCGTCGGTCGTTGGTGGTGGTAGTAGTTGTGGTGGCGGTGGTGTTCGTTTTCGTTGTTTTTGTTGGTGGTGATGGTGGAAGTTTTCGTTGTGGTAGTCGTTGGTGGTGGTGGCTGTGGCGGTGTCGTTGGTGGTGGTGGTGGTGGTGGTGGTGATCGTTGACGTTATCGTTGGTGGTGGTGTTCGTCATCGTTATCGTTGTTGTAGTTGTTGTTGTTGTTGGTGGTGGTGGTGGTGGTAGAGTTCGTCATCGCTATCGCTGGTGGTGTTGGTGGTGGAAGTGTTCGTTCTCGTTCTCGTTGGTGGTGATGGTGGTGGTGGTGGTGGTGTTGTTGTTGTTGGTAGTGGTGGTGGTGGTGGTGGTGGTGGTGGTGGAAGTGTTCGTTCTCGTTGTCGTTGGTGGTGGTGGTCGTGGTGGTGGTGGTGGCAGAGTTCGTCATCGCTATCGCTGGTGGTGTTGGTGGTGGAAATGTTCGTTCTCGTTCTCGTTGGTGGTGGTGGTGGTGGTGGTGGTGGTGTTGTTGTTGATGGTGGTGGTGGTGGTGGTGGTGGTGTTGTTGTTGGTGGTGGAAGTGTTCGTTCTCGTTGTCGTTGTTGGTGATGGTGTTGTTGTTGTTGTTGCTGGTGATGTTTGTGGTGGTGGTGGTGGTGGTGATGGTGGTGGTGGCAATGTTCGTTGTTGTTGTCGTTGGTGGTGATGGTATTGTTGTTGTTGTTGCTGGTGATGGTGGTGGTGGTGGTGGTGGTGGTAATTGTCATCGTTATCATTATCGTCGTTGGTAGTGTTACTCTTCATTGTGATCGCTGTTGGTGGTGGTTCTGCTCGCTGTCGTCGTCGTTATCGTTAATGGTGGGGTTGTTCGTCATCAATGATGATGGTAATGCTCGTTGCCGTCGTTGGTGGTGGTGGTGTTCGTGATCGTCGTCTTCAGCGTTAGTGGTGGTGGTGTATGTTTTCGTCATAGCCGTTGTCATCCTTGGTGGTGATGTTGTTTTTTTTTTGTTTTGTTTTTTTTTTGTTTTGTTTTGTTTTGTTTTGTTTTTTGCTGCCCCATCATCTGCACCGTTTCAGTGGCATTACACCCACGCCGCTCATTTAGATTCCCCCATACACGGCCACACCCGGGTTCGTCCGTCGCAGTCCCGGCGTCGGCAGTCCACAGGGAACCATCGATGTTAGGTCGCCTGGAGGCCACACACCAGAGGAGACCCTGCACTGCTGCTGAGTCACTTCGGTGGTGTTCAGTGGTGCCTGTTCTGTTTTAACGTACTTAGGACACCACCTACTAAGCCCCCTACTAACGACAATAATGGCTTAGTCGCGGAGCCAGACTGAGTGAGCGTCTCTCCCAGAGTGGAGACCGCCACCACGTCCCTCAAAGAACAGCCCCCCATGAATCCGCCGACACCGACGACATTGACAGGACTCCCCCCAAGCACGGAAGTGGAGGGGTATCGAAACTGAGGTCACCATGAGAGCAGGGCATGAAAGGTAACAGACTCTGAGACTATTTTGTTTATATTGATGACGATGAAGGAGAAGGAGGATGACGATGATGATGACGATGTTGCTATGGAGGTCCATTTTGGTTTGGGACTGCGTGACAAGGCTGTACTCTACGCTTCCTGTCATAATGATATCCCGGCGTTAACCAGGCCCGAGAGATACAGACACTTGCAGTGTTGGTCTGGTAATTAGAGCAACACACCCAAAGACGCACCCTTGAAGTGGATGACACTCGACTGTGTGGTCCCAGTCTCCCCATTTAAGCCCACAGCACATTCAACT
This sequence comes from Babylonia areolata, assembly GCF_041734735.1. Classification (NCBI taxonomy): domain Eukaryota; kingdom Metazoa; phylum Mollusca; class Gastropoda; order Neogastropoda; family Buccinidae; genus Babylonia; species Babylonia areolata. The sequence goes on along the minus strand of NC_134882.1, from coordinate 44,857,256 downwards.
CTGGGTAGGAGCCGGCCACGGGCCGAAAAACCCACCTCCGCTGGGATTCGAACCCGCGTCCTCCCAGCCGTCAGTCCGCGACGCTAACCACTTCGCCACGGCGGCTGGTTGGTGGTGATGTTGTTGTTCGTTGTTAATGTCATCATCGTTGGTGGTTGTGGTGGCCGTCATCGTTACCGTTAGCACTGGTGGAGGTATTCTTCGTCATCGCTATTGTTGTGGTGATGTTGTTGGTCATCGTCGTTGTTATCGTTGGTGGCGATGTTATTGTTAGTCATCGTTGTTGTCGTTACCGTTGATCCATAGCCATCATTGTTCGTCATCGTTGTTGTTATTGTTGGTGTGGATGGTGGTGGTGTTTGTCATTGTTGCCGTCATTGTTAATAATAATGGATACTTATATAGCACACTATCCAGAAATCTGCTGTAGGTGCTTTACAAAAACGCTTTTGTTAACATAAAACATTATATCTATGTTACATACACACACCAAAATGTGACTACACACACACACACACACACACACACACACACACACACACACACACACACACACACACACACACACACACACACACACACACACACACACACACACACACACTCACACACACACACACACACACACACACACACATTTCCTATTTCCAGATTTCCTATTAGCCTCAAAATAATATGTCAAGTTATTGACTATTGGATACACATATTACAGCTTCCTCAAAATTCACTTGTATACACAACATATTACTGCATGTATCGTCAAACAAATGAAAATGTTCAGCGGCTATTTTTCATAAGAAATGTATTAACTAGCACTGGATTAGATCATGTTTGGAAAAAAATAGTTCAATTTTAGTGTTAAAAGATTAAAGTATGCTGTATCCAAGAAGCTTGAAAATGAATATATAAAATTTTGGAAACAGAAACATGTCAGTTCATCTAAATTAGCATTTTTTTTACAAGAACGCTGTGACAAATTATAAAATTGAACCGTATTTAAAGAATACAGCAAATACACAACACAGGAAAGCACTGACCATATTACGAATCAGCGCCCATTACTTACAAATCGAACAGGGAAGATATAAAAATGCACCGAAAGAACAAAGACTGTGTGATACTTGTAATAGTTTAGAAGATGAGATTCACCTTTTAGACAATTGTGTAAAGTACAATACTTACAGACACAGATTCCTAATCGATATATGTCGTCCAAATGCAAAGCCTAGTGAATTAATCCTTCTAACAGAAATACAGCCAAGGCTGGCGAAATTTGATCATGAATGTGTCTCTTCTTAATATGCTCATGTTTATGTTTCATTGTCTTATAAACTTTAACGTTTTATGACAATAAAAAGTATTCTATTCTATTCTATTCTATTCTATTCTATTCTATTCTATTCACACACACACACACACACACACACACACACACACACACACACACACACACACACACACACACACACAACACAACACACACACACACAACACAACACACACACACACACACACACACGCACGCACGCACGCACGCACGCACGCACGCACACACACACACACACACACACACACACACACACACACAAACGCTATTGCTCAGGCATTCACATAGCAAATACGGTGCAGAGGATCTAGAACTATGTCCGAACGCAGTGACGCCAGCCTCCTCTCAAACTGAAATTACCCTGGAGGGGGTCATTCAGTGCGGATGGATGTCGGAGAGAGAGAGTCGTGTTGTTTGACACAGGAGTCGGAGGTGACGGTCTACAAACAGATGTGGAACTTCATGAACGAGGCGGAGCCCAGCGTGTTCACCAGCTCCATCGCGGAGGGGGTGAAGCGGGTGCGAGAGAGCAAGGGCAAGTACGCATTCCTTCTGGACGCCGCCATGAACGAGTACCACAACCAGCGCAAGCCGTGCAACACCCTCAAGGCCGGCAGGAACCTGGACGACAAGGGATACGGGGTCGCCACGCCCCACAGTTCGGATCTTAGGTGAGTTGTGAATTTGATTATGTCTGCTGCAAATCCAGTATGATAAATAGAATTGTGCAATCAACAACCTGTTTACCTGAAGATCTAGTCATCAGCCCCATCCACATGTAATATGCGGCTTCTGTTCAAACGTGTGTGTGTGTGTGTGTGTGTGTGTGTGTGTGTGTGTGTGTGTGTGTGTGTGTGTGTGTGTGTGTGTGTGCAGTGCGTGCATGTGTGAGTATGCACAAGTTGTTGTTTTTTTATTGATATCCACTTGTATCTATCCTAATTTCTACTGTATCTGTGTTTGTGTATTATTTTCGATTTATGTTCGTACCCTGTTGTGTACTATTCCTCAACTCACTGTGAAGTACCTTTAGTCAAGTAATTTAGATTTGATGTTTTGGCGTTTCTGTCCAGTTGTCACTAGCATAAATTTTTATTTGTGTAGGTGGATTGCCATGTGATTAATTTCGGTCCATCTTACAAGTTTATCAGCATCACTCTGCCACTGAGTACATACAGCATCGACATTATTAGTGTCATTTTTATGGAGGATTGTGTCATCAGCAAAAAGTTCACAAGAATTTGAAACGTAAAGAGAGAGGTTATTTATATATATATTGAAAATAAAACAGGCCCCAACACTGATCCCTGAGGAATTCCATAATTGATTGGCATAAGAGGGGATACTTTTGAATCTTGGAAAACAACTTGTTTCCTACTATTTAGAGAGGGGGAGAGAGAGAGAGGTTGTGCCATATTTTCATGACTGCATCAGCTGATACATGCTTTAGCCAACCCGATTAAAACGAACATTTTGATTTCTTTTGCATTTTCCTCTTCTACTGCTTCTTTTTTTAATAGCATTTTACAACATACACATCGGCAGTCCACAATGACTTATAACGTTAATCATTTTGAAAAAAAAAAAAAAAGTTCAGTTTTATGTTGAGCATCTTTGCAGTAACGATATCGAAAGTGATGACCTGTGACTTAAAGTTTATCAGCAATTGTTATGCAAACGATTGGTGTTCCAGAGCATCGATCAACATCGCCGTTCTGGAACTCCGCGAGGTGGGGGAGCTGCACAAACTGGAACGCAAGTGGTGGTACGACAAGGGAGAGTGTGCCAAGAATTCCAAGGTGGCTGGATAAAACGTCTTTCGTACATGTATCATGTATTGTATCGTGTCGTGTCGTGTCGTGTCGTGTCGTGTTGTATTGTATTGTAGTGTGTGTGTGTGTGTGTGTGTGTGTGTGTGTGTGTGTGTGTGTGTGTGTGTAGTCATATTTTGGTGTGTGTATGTAACGGAGATGTAATGTTTTATGTTAACAAAGCGTTTTTGTAAAGCACCTAGAGCAGATTTCTGGATAGTGTGCTATATAAGTATCCATTATTATTATTATTATTATTCTATTGTATTGATGCATCGTCTTGTTTTATATTATACACCTTGTCGGTGAAAGGTCTTATAAGTTGCATCTTCTTCTTGGTGATAAGTTTCAAAGGATGCAACTTCTTGGTGATAAATTTTGAAAACAAAGATTCGTCGTGTTGTTTATAGGTTTTACAAGATGCGTTTTCTTGGTGATAGGCTTTAAAAGATGCATCTTCTCCTTGCTGATAGGTTTTAAAGGATGCATCTTCTCCTTGCTGATAGGTTTTAAAGGAAGCATCTTCTTGGTGATAGGTTTTAAAGGAAGCATCTTCTTGGTGATAGGTTTTAAAGGAAGCATCTTCTTGGTGATAGGTTTTAAAGGATGCATCTTCTTCGTGATAGGTTTTACAGGATGCGTCGTGTTGGTTATGGGTTTTAAAGGATGCATCTTCTTGGTGACAGGTTTTAAAGGATGCATCTTCTTGGTGATAGGTTTTAAAGGATGCATCTTATTCCTGGTGATAGGTTTTAAAGGATGCATCTTATTCCTGGTGATAGGTTTTAAAGGATGCATCTTCTTGGTGACAGGTTTTAGAGGATGCATCTTCTTCCTAGTGACAGGTTTTAGAGGATGCATCTTCTTGGTGACAGGTTTTAGAGGATGCTTCTTCTTCCTGGTGACATGTTTTAAAGGATGCATCTTCTTTGTGACAGGTTTTAGAGGATGCATCTTCTTGGTGACAGGTTTTAGAGGATGCATCTTCTTCCTGGTGACATGTTTTAAAGGATGCATCTTCTTTGTGACAGGTTTTAGAGGATGCATCTTCTTCCTAGTGACATGTTTTAAAGGATGCATCTTCTTGGTGACAGGTTTTAGAGGATGCATCTTCTTCCTGGTGACATGTTTTAAAGGATGCATCTTCTTTGTGACAGGTTTTAGAGGATGCATCTTCTTGGTGACAGGTTTTAGAGGATGCATCTTCTTCCTGGTGACATGTTTTAAAGGATGCATCTTCTTTGTGACAGGTTTTAGAGGATGCATCTTCTTGGTGACAGGTTTTAGAGGATGCATCTTCTTCCTAGTGATAGGTTTTAGAGGATGCATCGTCTTCCTAGTGACAGGTTTTAGAGGATGCATCTTCTTGGTGACAGGTTTTAGAGGATGCATCTTCTTCCTGGTGACATGTTTTAAAGGATGCATCTTCTTTGTGACAGGTTTTAGAGGATACATCTTCTTGGTGACAGGTTTTAGAGGATGCATCTTCTTCCTGGTGATAGGTTGTAAAGGATGCACCTTCTTCCTGGTGATAGATTTTAAAGGATGCACCTTCTTCCTGGTGATAGGTTTTGAAGGGTGCAGCTACATCTAGTTTTAAAGGCTGCATCTTCCTTTTGGTGATAGGTTTTTAAAGAATGCATCGTCTTTCTTGGTTTTACAGGACGCCTCTTCTTTTTGGTGTCGTTTTAAAGGATGCATCTTCTTGTTGATAGGTTTTAAAAGACTCGTCTTCTTGGTGATAGGTTTTAAAGTTTGCATCTTCTTCGTGGTGATAGATTTTAAAGGATGCATCTTTTTGGTGACAGGTTTTTTATGGGATGCAAATTCTTCTTGGTGATAGGTTTCTTTAAGGGATGCATCGTCTTGTTGACAGGTGGTAAAATGATGTGTCATCCTGTTGCCAGGAAAGCAAGACCAGCTCCCTCACCCTGTCTAACGTGTCTGGCATCTTCCACATCCTGGTCGGCGGACTAGTCCTTGCCATGGTGGTGGCGCTGCTAGACTACTGCATCAAGTCCCGCCTCAGAACCCGCCAGTTCAACGTGGCTGCTGTCAGTATGAACCCATATCGGAATTTCGGAGTTTCCCGTTCTCTCTCTCTCTCTCTCTCTCTCTCTCTCTCTCTCTCTCTCTCTCTCTCTCTCTTGACTCACTTGTGTAAACAAAGAGAGTCTATGTTACAATCCGGTATTCGGTTCTCTGTGTGTGTGTGTGTGTGTGTGTGTGTGTGTGTGTGTGTGTGTCTGCTCTCTCTCTCCCTCCTCTCTCTCTCTGTGCTCTCTCTCTCTCTCCTTTCACTTATTATTTTTCTTCCTCGCTGTCTACTTCTGCATACGCTGCCCCACATTCGTTCGGAAGATGCCTGGCCAGCAGTATAACACATTTATGTAGCTATCAGACTGCAGTGTTCTTCTTCTTTTTTTTTTTTCTTTTTTTCTTTTTTTTTCTTTTTTTGTTGCAATAGGACATCAGTCTTATTGCCATGTCAGTTTGTTTTCTTCTCAGTGCGCCACGTGCGTGCAGCAGACAGAACCTCGATTAATGATTTGTCTCATCCGACTGATCATTAATCATCCAGTCAAACTTTGTTTAAAGGGCGAGACCTGGATTCGAACTCAGACACTCACAGACATTGTACTGGCAGGTTAAACGTAGACCTATTGACCATCCTGCCATCTTCCTCCCTGGCGAGCGGGTTGAGTCATGACCTGGATTCGAACTCAGACACTCACAGACATTGTACTGGCAGGTAAACGGAGACCTATTGACCATCCTGCCACCTTCCTCCCTGGCGAGCGGGTTGAGTCATGACTGCGTCACACCAAAACTGGGTCAAGATACAAAAATAATTTATTGTCTTTGAAAGAAAATGGTTGATTCGAGTGATGACTTTTCTTTCTCTTTTTTATTTTTTTTTTTTTTTTCCCCTTCTTTTTCTTCTGCTTCTTTTTTCTTTTTTTTCTTTTTTTCTCTTTTTTTTTTTAGACGTATGCATTATTAGCTCCACAGGTGACACAAAGTTTGACCATGCTCTCAGATCCAAGAACAAGAACCGCTGTTTTCTGAAGGGGACAAGCTGACGTGATAACTTGATAGCTTCCCCTTCATGGTAAAAAAAAAGGGACGACTGTTGATATACATTATAGATAGATAGATAGATAGATAGATAGATAGATAGATAGATTGATTGATTGATTGATTGATTGATTGATTGATTGATTTTGTTGTTGTTTTTCGTTTGTTTCGTGTGTGTGTGTGTGTGTGTGTGTGTGTGTGTGTGTGTGTGTGTGTGTGTGTGTTAGAACGACACAAAGTTTGACCCGTGCTCTCACACCCCAAGAACATGCCATGAGGGCCACTTGGCCCGGGATTGTGGGTAGAGGGACGTGGGGTGAGGGTGGAAGGGGTAGGGGGTGTGGTTGGGCGGCACTCACGTCTCAGTTTGCGAACTGTGGGGCCCTGCTGCGGCACACTGATGTGGTGTGTAACCTCCGTCATCATCATCATCATCGAAAGAAAAGAGCAAGCCGCACGGGAGATAACCGCGGTCTTCTGAAAGAGACAAGCAGCAGACGCGATAACTTCCCCTACATGCCCCCCCCCCCCCCCCCCCCCCCCCCCTCCCACCCATTCGTGTGTGTGTGTGTGTGTGTGTGTGGACCTTTTGTTTTTTCACGAGACGGATAAAAAGATCGGCACCAATTTCTATTATCCCTAAATCACGTTTAAGTTTCCCTGATACACGGCTTCAAAAAAGACACGAACTAACTTTTTCTTCGTCTTCTTCTTCTTCTTTATGACAGGTTCGGTCACAGCTACAGAAGTTACGAGACAGGAGCCGACAGAGAATGCGTAGAGCCCCAAAGCCTACTCCCCCTGTCAGAATGGACCCGGGCAGAAACGGTGCAGTAAGTATTTGTATTTGTATTTGTATTTCTTTTTATCACAACAGATTTCTCTGTGTGAAATTCGGGCTGCTCTCCCCAGGGAGAGCGCGTCGCTACACTACAGCGCCACCCTTTTTTTTTTTTTTTTTTCCCCTGCATGCAGTTTTATTTGCTTTTCCTATCGATGTGGATATTTCTACAGAATTTTGCCAGGAACAACCCTTTTGTTGCCGTGGGTTCTTTTACGTGCGCTAAGTGCATGCTGCACACGGGACCTCGGTTTATTGTCTCATCCGAAGTAGTCCAATGCAAAAGACAAGCAGCAATGAAGCTATGCTTCGAATGACACAATTCATCACATAGACAAAATATTGCGTGAAAGAAAGCAGTATCTGTCCTCGTTGACATTCAAACGATGACCAAAATATTAAAGATATTGAAGCCGTGTTTTTTCAGTGTCATTTTTTTTATTTTCCTTGACTATGATTTTGAAGACTGAGGTTAAAACCCGAATCAATATTTCAACAATCTACAATCGATCAATAGTGAAGGGTGATTCCAAGACACACACAAAAAAACAGTCCATAATATTAAGAAACGTTGAAATGTAACCCTTAACTGTACACACGCAACAAGTGTATTTATGTTTTAATGCTGAACACGGCAACTTGGCCTATGACTGACTTTTATTGCAATGTCATGAAGGGCTGAATAAACGCTGAACTTCTTTCTTTAAAGCACATTTCAATTTATTCGTTGGCATTTGTCACCGTTAATGTTTACTGAATGTTAATGATTTAAAAACCATTTAATCAGTCATATCCGCATTACTGATCAAACCAAAACGAATCAAGCTTATCAACTTTATTCTTTCTCTTATTTACACATGTCGAAGAGTGAATTACTGTACCATGGTATACACAATAACCCTGTCTTTAGTCTGAAGTCCCAATGCCATATGGTAGGCTGGTAGTCGGCCAGAGTATAAACCAATAACAACAGTTTGCTTTTAACCCTTTCAGTGCAGGTTTCCCGGCGAGCCCGTGGGCACTGACGACACTTCAGAAGAGGCCTTATGACGTCATTCATGACGACACCAAGACACCCGAAACCATGACAACATATCCAAAGGGACGTCACCTCGCTTATGTTTGTGGCATTTTCTCCCCTTATCATGGCGTCTCTCTTTGATCATCTACTTTTTGTTTTTTGTTTGTTTGTTGGTTGCTTGGTTTTTTGTTGTTGTTTTTTGTTTGGGTTTTTTCGTTTCTTTTTTTTTGCTCCCCCTTCTCCATGTTGTAGCGCTACGCGAAGTTTGTCAGAATCCAAGCATAAGTTCTTCGCTGTCAACGGTAAGGTGGAAAGAACACCTGTTCCATCGGTGTTTAAAAAAAAATTTAAAAAAAACAAAAAAACATACTCTCCAAAAACTACCCCACCCCTTCCGCCCCCACCTGAAAAAAAAGGAAAATGACAATAATGAAAATCTATCTTGCGTTTCATTGTCATGCAAACTGTCCCAATTCGTCATGTGCTTTATACTTGAGTGCGATCAACAACAACAAAAAGAAGAAAGAAAATTCCGTGTGAAGTCCATCAATGTTCACAGTTGTCAGGAACATGCCTTGTGATTTGATATTGTTCATCGTCCTTGACCTTGAAGAAAAATCGTTGAAACAGTGCAGAAAAATGTCGCTGTGCGTTCTTATCTTCGTGTTGTGCTGGGAAAAAAAATAAACAGAAAAAAAAGAGTTAAATACATCATGACATTTTGTGCTTCGGTGTCTTTTGTGGCATTGCTCAAAGCTGTATTTTGTCTGCCAACTGCTAGCAATCTGTCAAGAACACAAGTTCTCCCCCGTTACTTTGGTACAGGTGGAATTGTCTGTTCAGATTTCTTCGATTATTCATGTACCAGAAAAAGCGACTGCTGGACCTCGTAGAAGTACGAAAAAAAATTAATTAATTAATTAATGGTGTAAGATCAAAGGAACCTTAAAGAGAGGAGAAATTTCGAGTCTCGCTGGTAGGTTTCGAACTTGGAACTCTTTAAACTCTTTTTCGTGTCAAGAAACTTGAAAAATTCCACGGCGTCGTCTTCTCATCATCTTTTAGGTACCTTTGATCTTGCACGATTTTTATTATTCGGGAGAGAGAGAGAGAAGGAGGAGGAAGAGAGGGAGGGGGAGAGAGAGGGAGAAAGAGAGAGAGGGAGAGAGAGACGCTGAAACTGAATCAATGCCTTTGGCGAATGTGTGGCAGTAAATTTCTCAACGAAGTGGACATGTCACTTTCATCTCGTAATGTATTACGACTTCCCCCCCCCTCCTCCCCCCCCTCCCCCCTCCCTCTTTTTTTTATTTATTTATTTTTTTTATTGTTGGATCCTCGTAAGAAAATAAAGAAACATGGGTTAAGTAATACGTAAGTACGTAAGCAATGTGTGTGTGTGTGTGTGTGTGTGTGTGTGTGTGTGTGTGTGTGTGTGTGTGATAATTTCTTTTTTTCTTAATTTCTTTCAGGAAGAGAGCCTGTCGCCACAGAACAGCACCACACACATATTTCTTTTCTTTCCTGGTTTTTTTTTTGTTTGTTTGTTTGTTGTTGTTTTTCAGTAAAGTGTGTTTACAATCGAAAAGGATTTCTTTCCTTACAAAATTGTGCCAGGGAAATCCCTTTTTTCTTCCAAATGCGGCCGCAAAGTGATTTCTCCCCACCCCCCACTCCGCCTCCCCCCTCGATCATCCCCCCTCCTCCCCCCACTTTAATTAGCAGAATACATGAATACAATAAGGGCAGTATAC
>NC_134882.1:44832424-44842424 GCF_041734735.1 Babylonia areolata | reverse complement strand
TGCACCAAGGTTCATTCCACATGTACCTGACTCACTGCACCAAGGTTCATTCCACACTGATCTCACTAACTGCACCAAGGTTCATTCCACATGTACCTGACTCACTGCACTAAAGTTCATTCCACACTGATCTCACTGCACCAAGGTTCATTCCACACTGATCTCACTAACTGCACCAAGGTTCATTCCACATGTACCTGACTCACTGCACCAAGGTTCATTCCACATGTACCTGACTCACTGCACCAAGGTTCATTCCACACTGATCTCACTCACTGAACCAAGGTTCATTCCACACTGATCTCACTCACTGCACCAAGGTTCATTCCACACTAATCTACCTCACTGCACCAAGGTTCATTCCACCCTTACCTCACTCACTGCACCAACGTTCATTCCACACTGATCTCACTGCACTAGGGTTCATTCCACACTGATCTCGCAGCACCAAAGTTCATTCCACACTGATTTCACAGCACCAAAGTTCATTCCACACTGATTTCACAGCACCAAGGTTCATTCAACACTGATCTCACAGCACCAGGGTTCATTCAACACTGATTTCACAGCACCAGGGTTCATTCAACACTGATCTCACTGCGCCAAGGTTCATTTAACATTGACCATACTGCACCAAGGTTCAGCAGTCAAGACGTCAGTTAAAACAAAGAGATGAAAACAACAAGAAGAAAACAAGATGAGAAAATCAACAACGCTCTCACACCATCATAATCACATGGTCACATTTTATTCTGTCTACGATCAAGACACGGCATAATCATTTTTATGAAAGACAACGTTGACAAGGTTTTTTGGTCTGTGTGTTCCAGCGACAGGTAAGCTACACATGATAACTTCTATGGACGCTAACAGTAATGTCAAAGGGGACATCAAAAACAAAAGGGAAATTGCACGTCAGTCTCACGCTGCTCCTTCGTCTCCTCCACCTCCTTCTCCTCCTCCGCCCTAACTCTGTGAAAAGAATCATGGGAGCCCCTACTCCCCCTCGCCCCCCGCACAGAAGAACTGTTAGTCCACCACGCTTTCTAGCAATCCCACACTTTCTCTCGTGATTTGCGAGAAAGCGCGGGAGTGTGCGAAGGGAGTGGGGGGTGGGGGGGTGGCCCCCATGCTTTCTCTCACTTTTCGAGAAGACATAGGGAATATGAGAAAGCGGTGGTCGCTCCCCTCCCACGCGTTTTCTCGATGTGTGAGACAGCGTGGAAAATCCCCTGTAATTTTATCTATGAAAACAAACAAACAAACAATAAACCCCACAACATTTCATGTGCCATCGGGGCAGGATTCTTGTCTTTTTCCCCCGACACAACTCTAAGAGAAAAATGAGACAGGATAAAAGACAAAAGAAAGACGGGTCGACGACAACGACGATCAGAATACTGACAGTGTCGTTAGTGTTGACGTCGATGGTGATGATACATGATCGTTTTAAAGATGTTGTATCTGTGTACGTATGCATGCGTGCGAGTGTGTGTGTGCGAGTGTGTGTGTGTATGTGTGTGTGTGCGTGCGAGCGTGCGTGTGTGTGTGTGTGTGTGTGTGCGTGTGTGTGTGTGTGTGCGGGGGGGGGGGGGGGGGGGGGGGGGCGCGTTTCCACATGTTTATTTGTTTGGTTGGTTTGTTTCCTTTCTTTGACACATTCTTTTTTCTTTGTTTATTTGTTTGTTTGCTGTTAATTCCAATGTAAAACGTACAGTCTGTGCGTTGCGATGATCCGTCTCATGTGAAGTGTCATAAACAGGTGACAGTTTCAAAGTCACCACCGTCGACGTTTTCGCTGCCGCCATCACCATTATCATAACTGTCGGTGTCGTAGTTACTCTGTTTCCTTTTTCTTTTTCTTTCTTTCTTTCTTTTTTTTTTCTTTTTTTTCTCATTTTTCAGTAAAAATTTGTGTTGGGAAAAGACAAGAAACAACCTCCATAGAACAAAAGAATTCTGTCTGAATAAAATCAGGGGCACTGCCCACGCTGTCTCACACATTGCGATAAATTGTCGCAAGGGAACGACCACGGTTTCTCGCAATCCTCTGCTTTCTCGTAAAGTGAGAGAGAAAGCGCAGTAGGCGCCCCTCACACTTTCTCCCAAAGGGTGAGAAATCGTGGGATTGCGAGAAATCGTGGGGATAACAAGAACCATTCATAGATTCTTTCAGGTCTGTCGGTTGCGTGTCAAACCGTTGGGTCTCTGCAAACAATTCCCCCGTCAATAACTACGGGAAGCAAATATTTCACATCATATATATATATACAGTTTGAACGGACATACACACACAAAAAGTATATGCGTTCACGTTCTCGCGTGTGCCGAGTACATTATATACATCAACTAATTCTAGCAATCACGCTCGTTTTAATCCAAACACACGCGCGCATGCAATCAAACGCACACACACACACACACACACACACACACACACACACACACACACACACACACACATACACGCGCACGCGCGCACGCGCGAAACACTTCGATACGTACGCATTTGCACACAGAGAATAAAAACCAATCGAACACAAAAGAACAGCAAAACAGCACCAAATCAGAGCAAGTGCCAATTAAACGTACATTCAAATTTTACGCAGTACTTCACACGCAACTACCTTGATCAGTAAACACCTTTCATGTTCTTGTTCTTGTTGCTTTCTTCTTAAATCTAAATAAAAAGCCATTTTTAGAAACCATACCTGGACAAGTTTAGGAGTGTATATACTTCAACGAAATGTGTTGTTGCTTGGTACAAATGTCAAGCCCTAAACTGAAGCCAGGAAATTAAAATCAATGAAAATCTACCATTTAAGAGAAAAAGAGAGACAGAGAAAGATTCGGGCGGTTGGTGGGGGTGGAAGTGTGTTGGGGGGGGGAGGGGGGGGGGGGGTTGGAACGAAAAGACCTAAGAAAAAGAAACTTATGTAAGCAACCAACAAAATACCATTCATCGCATGTTAAAAAATGAAAATGAAAGCAATACCTCAATGGGAAATTCGGGAATGGGATCACACCTGTAGGGAACACCGGACTCTTCCACTGGGTTTGGGCGACATTCGCAGTAGACTTTCAAATTCATCATTTCATGATATATCACACACAGACACACACAGACACAGACACACACACACACACACACACACACACACAAGCGCGCCAGAGAGAGGGGGAGAAAGAGAGAGGGGAGGGAGTGAAAGGTGATATCACAAGCACATCATCGTGTAATACCGGCTTAATAAAAAATTAAAATAATAAACAGATAGAGCGTGTATAGTACCCACCTAAACAACCACTTTTCGTGAGAATGTGTAAAATGAAGATAGAACGGGCGGAATAGGACGGGCGCAATAGCCGAGTGGTTAAAGCGTTGGACTTTCAATCTGAGGGTCCCGGTTCGAATCACGGTGACGGCGCCTGGTGGGTTAAGGGTGGAGATTTTTCCGATCTCCCAGGTCAACATATGTGCAGACCTGCTAGTGCCTGAACTCCCTTCGTGTGTATATGCAAGCAGAAGATCAAATACGCTCGTTAAAGATCCTGTAATCCATGTCAGCGTTCGGTGGGTTATGGAAACAAGAACATACCCAGCATGCACACCCCCGAAAGCGGAGTACGGCTGCCTATATGACGGGGTAAAAACGGTCATGCACGTAAAAGCCCACTCGTGTGCATACGAGTGAACGTGGGAGCTGCAGCCCACGAACGCAGAAGAAGAAGAAGATAGAATGAATAATGAATAAATAAATAAATAAACAAATTAGTGAATAAATAGGCCTAAAAATAAGTACCCAAATACACAAAGCTTTAAACAAATCTGGCACACAATATTTGTGACACTGAGCTATATACAACCTGAACAGCCTGTTCAAATTATACGTATTTCACACAACATTTTACCTGACTTATTCGGGTGAGAGAGAGAGAGAGAGAGAGAGAGAGAGAGAGAGAGAGAGAGAGAGAGAGAGAGAGAGAGAGAGAGAGAATGACATATTTGAGCATCATCATCATTTTTATCACACGAACTTTATTTTCTGCCATAAATTTGCAATAAACACGCTGTACAATTCTGGCACAAACAAACTGACACAAATCGAACCAGGCCACAAGACATCAAAACCGAAATTCTAAAGTGCACGAAGCTATCAAAAATACTGCAAGATACACAGGATGTTGAATCCTCCAACATCAGCAATGTCACTTGATGTCCCATCTCTACGTCAGGGTACCAACTGCACTGCATTCAAACACGACTCAAGTGTGTGGGTTTTGTTTTCAAACATTTAACAACGACTACTGAGTCACAAGTTTTCCCATACATTAATATTCTGGACACATAATATATCAATATATTCACCCTTATAGATAAATTAGCATATCGACTAAAAACAATCAGACTACATAGATTAACATCCACATAAACACACAGTGTGAAGGGTACCACGAAGAGGTTTTGTTCCGCTGTTGGCAAAACTCTGGAACGAACGCGGTGAGTTCAAGGAATTGGATACACTGTACATGGGAATACTTTATGGGAAAGATTCCATCGGTAAGTTTCGGGCGTTGCCTTTGTACGCTCGACATAGAGAGAGAGGGGAGAGAGAGAGAGAGAGAGAGGGAGAGAGAGAGAGAGAGAGAGAGTGTGTGTGTGTGTGTGTGTGTGTGTGTGTGTGTGTGTGTGTGTGTGTGTGTGTGTGTGTGTGTGTGTGCCTGCCTGTGCACGTTTTCCAAATCTGGCCAGTTTCTTCATGTGCCTATGCAGCATGAGCTTGAAGTTATTAAACTGACGTGCTAAAACACAATCAACACGATCTTAACAGTGCACAGCATTACGTCAAAGGACAAGGTCATGGTCGTTACAGCTTGACCCCACTTGGTTGAGAACATCAATCATGGAACATTGAGAACCTTGAGGACAGGTGTCCAATATGCCTCCATCATTCAACGACAATTCATTGTGGAACACGTTAAATCAAGGAAAGAACACATGGCCATGAGGAGTGGATCACCTTTGATACAGCATGTCTGGCCATTCAAAGAGGACCATCTTTGATAAAAGGTATCTGGCCATTCAGCTAGCATCACTTTTAGTAAACTGCCCATACAATTTTAAATCGCGTTTAGCAAATATTTCTGGCAATCTATTGTGAAATCACCTTTAGCAGATGTTGTCTGGCTATTCAACGTGCATCACCTTTAGTAAAGAATGTCTTGACGTTCAGTACGGATCACCTTTAGTAAAGAATGTCTTGACGTTCAGTACGGATCACCTTTAGTAAAGAATGTCTTGACGTTCAGTACGGATCACCTTTAGTAAAGAATGTCTTGACGTTCAGTACGGATCACCTTTAGTAAAGAATGTATTGACGTTCAGTACGGATCACCTTTAGTAAAGGATGTCTTGACGTTCAGTGTGCATCACCTTTAGTAAAGATTGACTTGACGTTCAGTACGGATCACCTTTAGTAAAGAATGTCTTGACGTTCAGTACGGATCACCTTTAGTAAAGGATGTCTGGCCGTTCAGTACGGATCACCTTTAGTAAAGAATGTCTTGACGTTCAGTACGGATCACCTTTAGTAAAGAATGTCTTGACGTTCAGTACGGATCACCTTTAGTAAAGAATGTCTTGACGTTCAGTACGGATCACCTTTAGTAAAGAATGTCTTGACGTTCAGTACGGATCACCTTTAGTAAAGAATGTCTTGACGTTCAGTACGGATCACCTTTAGTAAAGAATGACTTGACGTTCAGTACGGATCACCTTTAGTAAAGGATGTCTGGCCGTTCAGTGTGCATCACCTTCAGTAAAGAATCTCTGTACATTTAGTGTGCATCACCTTTAGCAAATGATGTCTGGCCTTTAAGTGTGAATCACCTTTAGCAAAATATGTCTGGCCTTTAAGTGTGGATCACATTTAATGAAGGAAGTCTGGCCATTAAGGGTGGATCACATTTGGTTAAGAAAGCCTGGCCATTCAGTGTGCATCACCTTTAGCAAAGAATGTCTGGCAATTCAGTGTGCATCACCTTTAGCAAAGAATGTCTGGCAATTCAGTGTGCATCACCTTTAGCAAAGAATGTCTGGCAATTCAGTGTGCATCACCTTTAGTAAAGAATGTCTGGCCATTCAGTGTGCATCACCTTTAGTAAAGAATGTCTGGCCATTCAGTGTGCATCACCTTAAGTAAAGAATGTGTGGCCATTCAGTGTGCATCACCTTAAGTAAAGACTGTCTGCCCATTCAGTGTGAATCACTTTTAGTAAAGAATGTCTGGCCATTCAGTGTGCATCACCTTAAGTAAAGGATGTCTACCCATTCAGTGTAAATTACCTTTAGTAAAGGATGTCTACCCATTCAGTGTAAATTACCTTTAGTAAAGGATGTCTACCCATTCAGTGTAAATCACCTTTAGTAAAGGATGTCTACCCATTCAGTGTAAATTACCTTTAGTAAAGGATGTCTACCCATTCAGTGTAAACCACCTTTAGTAAAGGATGTCTACCCATTCAGTGTAAATCACCTTTAGTAAGGGATGTCTGGCCATTCAGTGGGAATCGCCCTGAATAAAGGATGTCTGGCCATTCAGTGGGAATCGCCTTGAATAAAGGATGTCTGGTCACTCAGTGGGAATCACCACCAGGAAAGGATGTCTGGCCATTCAGTGGGAATCACCTTGAATAAAGGATGTCTGGCCATTCAGTGGGAATCACCTTTAATAAAGGATGTCTGGCCATTCAGTGGGAATCACATTGAATAAAGGATGTCTGGCCATTCAGTGGGAATCACCTTAAATAAAGGATGTCTGGTCTTTCAGTGGGAATCACATTGGATAAAGGATGTCTGGCCATTCAGTGGGAATCACATTGAATAAAGGATGTCTGGCCATTCAGTGGGAATCACACTGAATAAAGGATGTCTGGTCATTCAGTGGGAATCACCTTAAATAAAGGATGTCTGGCCATTAAGTGTAGATCACCTTTAGTAAAGGATGTCTGGCCATTCAATGTGCATCACCATTAACAAAGGATGTCTGGCCATTATTTGTTAACCACCATCAGCAAAGGATGTCTGGCCATTCAATGTGCATCGCCTTTTGTAAAGAATGTCTGGCCGTTCAGAGGGAATCTCCATTAATGAAGAATGTTTGGCCATTCGATGTGCATCAAATCTAGTAAGCAATGTCTGGCTATTCAGTGTGCATCGCCTTTAGTAAAGGATGTCAGGCCATTCAGTGTTGATCTGTCCATGGATGTGGGTCATGTAAAGACATGCGATGCGCCCCTCTTCTGAAACTCACCCGGCCACGGTTGTGGCCTGATTTTAGTAAAGGACATCTGGCCATTTAGTGGAGATCTCTTTCAATAACACAAAAATGGCCATGGATGCGGTCCAACTTCAGTAGATAACATCTGCCCTTCCATGCAGATCACCTTTTGAACCATTCATTGAGAACAGTGTTTAGTCCAAGACAAATGTCTGTTCACTGTTGACTGCCTCCATAGTAAAGAGCAGCTGATCATTCAATGCCTACCATTATGAGTGAACACTATTCAGCGACACCAGTACTGGCCAGTTAATGTTCACGGATACCTGGCCAGTCAACCCAATCAGGAACAGTAACACTTTCAACATAAAGGGGTACTATGCGTTGCGAGGTGAACTACCACACTGTAAAGAATATCAAACTCTTCATTAGCCCACCTTCAGCAGAGGCCAATAATTCATTCAGCCATTCACCGTGGACAAAGGGACAGGTGAAAAGCACCGCTCACAGTGCAGGACTGAGAGACCCTCAGTGTGGACAACCGTGGACCGTCACCAGTAACACCACTGCTGACCACCCTCCATCAGTTTGCATCATCCCCGATGACAGTATGTCATTCAAACCCGTCGTGTTTGTTGCAACAAAGAAAGATAATGAAGAACAATATGAAAGAGAATCATCATTGGCGCCCATGCGAATACACCAAATAATCATCATCACGAAAGAATAGAACAGAAAAGAACAAAGGAGGGGAGCAGAACAGAATAAAATAAAGTAAATAAATAAATAAACAATATATCATAGTTAAGACACAATTTAGAGTCGTGTCAGCATTTGCACTCAGGGTCTCCACATATAGCATTATGATCATAAATGATGCAATCCACACAGGGTGGGCATCTTCGAAAAAGGGACATGAGCTAGGTGAAAAAAGGCGTTCGAAACTGAGTGACGCTCTTTTTTTTCTTTTTTTCTTTTTTTTAATCGTTTTCATGTCAGCCCATGTGTTTTTTTTCGTTTCCTTGTGCTGTAACCCTGCCATGTCAGCCCAAGTGTTTTTGTTTGTTTGTTTGTTTGATAACTGGCCATGTGAGCCCAAGAGTGTTTGTTTGTTGTTGTTGTTTTTGCATTGTAACCCCGCCATGTGAGCCCAAGTGTGTTTGTTTGTTTGATTTATAACTCGCCTTGTCAGCCCAATTGTTTGTTTCATAACTTGCCATGTCAGCCCAAGTGTTTGTTTGTTTGTTTCATAACTCGCCATGTCAGCCAAAGTGTGTTTGTTTGTTTTATAACCCCACCTTGCCAGCCCAAGTGTGTTTGTTTGTTTGTTTTATAACTTCCCATGTCAGCCCAAGTGTGTTTGCTTGTTTGTTTGTTTGTTTTATAACCCCACCATGTCACCCCAAGTATGTCTGTTTGTTTTATAACCCCACCATGTTAGCCCAAGTATGTCTGTTTGTTTTATAACCCCACCATGTTAGCCCAAGTATGTCTGTTTGTTTTATAACCCCACCATGTCAGCCCAAGTATGTCTGTTTGTTTTATAACCCCACCATGTTAGCCCAAGTGTGTGTGTGTGTTTTATAACCCCACCATGTTAGCCCAAGTGTGTGTGTGTGTTTTATAACCCCACCATGTTAGCCCAAGTGTGTGTGTGTGTTTTATAACCCCACCATGTTAGCCCAAGTATGTCTGTTTGTTTTATAACCCCACCATGTTAGCCCAAGTGTGTGTGTTTGTTTTATAACCCCACCATATTAGCCCAAGTGTGTGTGTGTGTTTTATAAGCCCGTCTTGTCAGCCCAGATGTGTTTGGGTGTTTTGGTTTCATAACCCCGCCATGTCAGCTCAAGTGTGTTTGTTCTTACCCCGCCATTGTATTGTATTGTATCGTAATTTACTGATTCTGTCACAAACTGTGTGGCCCCACATAAACCCGACGGCACCGTGGTGTGTCAGCAAAGGAAGCCAGTCACAGACCCCTTCCCAATTTCCTAATACTGCTGCAATAGCTTGTATCTGTTCATAGGCATCTTAATCCTTTCTTAATAACTACTCATACAAACATTCTGCAGTAGTGTCGATCGATGGCAGCAATACAGATAACTGAATGTCAAATGAACAAGAATATGCTAATATATTCTAATGATCCGCTGACTGATAACGGCTGTTTTGCTGGAAGCTATATTTTTAATATGACATTTTGTTTCTTTGTAGACATTGTGGTCTTTTCATGTCCCTTTTTTTACCATTTCCGATGCACTGATTGTATATATAAACATGTAAGTGACTACGTTAGCACAGGACTCCATTGAGCCATATGGATCAGATTTCTCAGACGATGTGACGGTATAAACATTGGTCTCCTCATAGCGTCACAGCTGTGCAAGCGCATTCAACATGTGAGCAACCTGTCTGTACAAACAATACGTACAGTTTCTTTTCCTGCCCCATCATTTCAGCAATGACATCCCCCCTCCCGCCCACCACCATCCACATAACCCTACACGCTGTCAACACCTTTCCCCATTGATTGTCATTCCCTTCAGAATGACTGATCGTAATATAACACGCGTTCACAACTTCCACTCACTGGCAGCACGCTGTGTCCCAAACACAACCACTGACTTTAAATAAACCAAAAAATGACGAGTTCGTCTGACTGGCTATATCATGTATATGTAACTTGCGCTTGACCGATGCACAAAACAACAAGGTAGATT
>NC_134882.1:44822424-44827424 GCF_041734735.1 Babylonia areolata | reverse complement strand
ACACATACACACACACACACACACACACCTGGCGGGGATGGCCTCCACGTCCAGCCAGAAGGATACCCAGGACAGGATGACGATCAGCACGGAAGGTTACGTGACACACACACACACACACACACACACACACACACACACACACACACACACACCTGGCGGGGATGGCCTCCACGTCCAGCCAGAAGGATACCCAGGACAGGATGACGATCAGCACGGAAGGCACGTCACACACACACACACACACACACACACACACACACACACACACACACACACACACCTGGCGGGGATGGCCTCCACGTCCAGCCAGAAGGACACCCAGGACAGGATGACGATCAGCACGGAAGGCACGTACACCTGGATCAGGTAGTAGCCGATGTCCCGCTGCAGCACGAAGTCCGCCTGCACGCAGGAAAAACTGCCCGCTGGAAAACAACGAGCACGTGAACAGATCAAGAGTGTCACCATATCTAATGTTCTACCTTTTTTTCTTTCTTTTTCTTGTTATAACCCGGTGTTCGGTTGTCTGTGTGTGTGTGTGTGTGTGTGTGTGTGTGTGTGTGTGTGTGTGTGTGTGTGTGTGTGTGTGTGTGTCCGTGTGTCTGTGTGTCTGTGTGTCCGTGGTAAACTTTAACATTGACATTTTCTCTGCAAATACTTTGTCAGTTGACACCAAATTTGGCATAAAAATAGGAAAAATTCAGATCTTTCCAGTCATCTTATTTAAAACAATATTGCACCTCTGGGATGGGCACAAAAAAATAAAAAGAAGCCTAATTATATGCAAACTGTATTTACTGTTATATTTATATTTTTTGTATTCTCTAAACTTGGCACTTTGACCTCTTATTCTGACACAACAACAAGAGGAGTCATTATTATCATTTTTTGTTCAAACAGGAACTTCTTTTGCTAAGCATGGAATTTTTATTTATTTTGCAAACGTTTTGGTGCAGATAGTAAAGAAGGGAAATTACTCTGTAATTATTGCTAGGGGACTTAATTTATCACAAGTGAGTCTTGAAGGCCTTGCCTCTCTTGTTTTTTGTGTGTGTTTTGGGTTGTTGTTTTTTTATTTGTTTGTTTGTTTGTTTTGTTTTTTTTGTCAACCTTGCATGTTCCCAATTGCTCTTAGTTGTTTTTTGGGGGGGGTTTGTTGTTTTTTTCCTTACTTGGACCAGAAAACATGTTTTCTCTTTATTCTTGTTATCATTACAAATAATATAATGACGGTTGTAGTAATGATAATAATCATACTTTTTTGTTGGAAATGTTTTTTGTATCTGTATTTTGTATTTGTATTTCTTCATATCATTTCTCTGTGTGAAATTCGGGCTCCTCTCCCCAGGGAGAGCACGTCGCTATACTGCAGCGCCACCCTTTTTCCTTCTTTTTCTTTCTTTTTTTTCCCCAGTGCACAGTTTTGTTTTTCCCATCGAAGTGGATTTTTCTACAGAATTTTGCCAGGAACAACCCTTTTGTTGCCGTGGGTTCTTTTACGTGCGCTAAGTACATGCTTCACACGGGACCTCGGCTTATCATCTCATCCGAATGACTAGCGTCCAGACCACCACTCAAGGTCTAGTGGAGGGGGAGAAAATATCGGCGGCTGACCCGTGGTTAGAACCAGCGCGCTCAGATTCTCTCGCTTCCTAGGCGGACGCGTTACCTCTAGGCCATCACTCCACGTCATTTTGCTTCATTGTTATTGATGTTATTCCATTAGTTTTGTTGTCATCGGAAAGTGTAATCGTGATTCATGTTGGAAAACAGGAGGAATAGAAAAACAAAAGGAAAAGAAAAAGAACAGATAAAGGGATAACTAACTTGCAAACTGACTTACTAACAAATTGAGAATCAATAAAAGAGATAACTAATTATGAAACTAATAAATGAATAGATGATTAAGTAGATGAATAAACAAATAAATAAATATGTAAAATTTAATAAATAAATAAATAAATAGCATAATCATTTTAAAAATGAATAAACGAAGAAAGAACAAACAAAGAAATAGATACATTTACGAACGAACGAACAAACGTAATAAAGTAAATAAATAAATAGATAAATAAATAATTAGATAAACAGACAGCATAGTCATTTCAAAAAATGAATAAACGAAGAAATAACAAACAAAGAAATACATTTACGAATGAACGAACAAACGAAGGAAGTTCACTTCACTTAAAAGTTAATCAAGGAGGCGATACTGCGTTCGCTGAAATCCATCGATTCGAAGGTAAACCAGAATGAGTCTATGGAAATTGTGATGGCACTGGTGACGACGATGATGATGATGATGATGATGATGATAACGATCGATTGTGATTGCATTGTATTGTATTGTATTGTATTGCATTGTATTGTATTTCTCTTCGTCACAACAGATTTCTCTGTGCGAGAATTTGGGCTGCTCCCTAAGGAGGCTGCTCGTCGCCACAGAACAACGCCACCGGTTTTTTTTCTTCTTCTTCTTTGCCTGCAAGAGTATTTCATTTCCTATCAAAAGTGAGTGGTTTGGTTGGGTTTTTTTTTTTTTTTTTACATAATGTTGCCAGGAACAACCCCTATGTTGCCTTCTTGTTTCTTCCAAAGGGACAGACACAGAGAAAGAGGGTGGGGGGATAGAGGGGAGAGAGGAGAGACAGAGAGAGAGACTGATAGAGAGAAAGAGGGAGACAAAGAAACACAGAGAGAGAGAAACATTGTGAGAAAGAGATAGAGAGAGGGGGTGGAGGGGAGAGAGAGAATTGGGGAGATGTTGTGGGCGGGGTAAGTAAGGGGCTGAGCGAAGGGGGCAAAAAGTCAGAGATAGAGAGATAAAGGCATAGAGACACAAATGGAAAAAAAAATAGAGCTAGGGAGAGAGAGAGACAGAGACAGAGAGACAGAGAGAGAGAGAGTAATGGATCGAGCATGGAAAAGAGAGAGAACGCGATAAGCGGAAGACTGACATGGCCGCCGGAAGGGAGGACAGAGACAAACACACACATATACAGACAGACAGACAATCATTGACCAGAGAATCATCTCGTCTTTTGAAACCAAAGGTGGGGGAGGGAGGGGGGGGGAGGGTGGCTTTTTTTTTTTTTTTTTTTTTTTTTTTTTTTTTTAAGAAGACATGTGGCGGGAAAGAGCAGCCACCCCGCAGTTTGATCCGCAGAAGAAGCCAGCGGGCTGGAACAAACTCTGCCAGCAGTGCCAGAACAGCCTCCCAGACGCCTTCCATCAGTCCCATGCGTAACAACAACAAAAAAAGGAAAACCCTCGCCTGGTTTTATGAACTGTGTGGGTGATCAACCCTGAAATGGAACCCTGTCGGTCGGCTGGGCTCTAAGAAGCATGATTCGATTTGATTCGATTTGATTGGTGCACCAGCACGCACGCACCGTGCGGCTCCCAAATCACTCTCCACAGAAGAAGAAGGAGGAGGAGGAAGAGGAGGAGGAGGAAGAAGAAGAGCAGGAGGAGAAGGAAGAGGAGGAGAGCAAAAACAAGAAGAACATGTGGTGGTAGTGGCTGGTGAGGAGGTGAGATAGAAGGGGGGGGGGGGGGTCGAGAGAGGTGGGTGGTGAGGGGTAGGGGTAGGGGAGTTGTAGGGGCGCGACTATCACTGATTGAATCATATGTCGGAGATAGATCAATAATGTATCTGAGTTGGTAGAAAACAAAATAATATAACTGTGACGATGACAATGAAGAAGAAGAAGGAGGAGGAGAAGGATGGAGAAGAAGAAGAAGGAGGAGGAGAAGGAAGAAGATGGAGAAATGGAGAAGAAGAAGAAGAAGAAGAAGAAGGAGGAGGAGGAGGAGGAGAAACAAGAAGAAGAACAACAACAAGAACAACAACAACAACAACAACAAGAGGAGGAGGAGGAGGAAGAAGAAGAAGAAGAAGAAGAAGAAGAAGAAGAAGAAGAAGAAGAAGAAGAAGAAGAACAACAACAACAACAACAACAACAACAACAACAACAACAACAACAACAACAACAACAACAACAACAACAACAACAACAGAAGGAGGAGGAAGAGCTAGAACAAACCTCAAAGGGATAGTATCTTTATATACTAGTTTTGTGTTTTGTTTTGTTTTGTGTTCTCTTTGTTTGTTTTGTTTTTGTTTTGGGGGTGTTCTTTTTGTTTTGTTTGTTTGATTTTTTGTTGTTTTCGTGTTTTGTTTTTTGTTTTGTTTGTATTTGTTTTTTGTTTTGTTTTCCACCTCATCGAGCAGTTTTCAAGCTTTGATGTTTTCCACAGGTTTCTTGGTCTCTTTTTGATGTCGCCTTTAAACTGGAAGAACCTTTTATTTAAGAAGGTGGAGGGGGCTGGGGGGGTTATTGTTGCCCGTGAACGCCAGTTTGAGACGGCTTTGTATCTTTTTCACATGATGTCGAAAGGGTTCCTCAGAGTGGATGGTATGGAACAACAAAGAAAGAGGGAAAGAAAGAGATAAATCCAGAAGGGGATGAACTCAGACCGTAAACAGTGGATATTCCGACGATGAAGAAGAGAGTGCGAAAAGACACTAAGAGCATTGTGTAGCCACGCAAAGCACGCGCGCACGAACGCGCGCACACACACACACACACACACACACACACACACACACACGCATACACGCATGCATACAAATGTGCACGTGCACGTGCACACATCTACCTACCCACACACTTCCAATCCCCATCCCCCCACACATACTCACCCACACATATACAAACACGCACATGCGCCACTCCCCCCCTCCTCTCGCCCCCCCCCCCCCCCCTACCCCCCCCCCCCCCCCCCCCCCCCCACCCCCCCACCCACACACACACACGTAAGAGGAAGAACACAAAAAAAACCCAGAGAAACAGAAAAAAAGAGAAGCGCACATACTTTCCTTATACGTCTTGGTACAGTCCCCCAGCAAAACATCCTGAATGGTATACTGGGGCAGCTCCATTTTGTCGTTGAAGTCGATGGGCTTCCGAGACATCCACTGATACTTTATGTTC
>NC_134882.1:44772424-44814924 GCF_041734735.1 Babylonia areolata | reverse complement strand
CAGTTTTATTTGTTTTTCCTATCCAAGAGGATTTTTTTTTTTGCCAGGGACAACCCTTTTGTTGCCGTCGGTTCTTTTACGTGCGCTAAGTGCATGCTGCACACGGGACCTCGGTTTATCGTCTCATCCGAATGACTAGCGTCCAGACCACCACTCAAGGTCAAGCACAGGGGGAGAAAATACCGGCGATTCTCTTGTTTCCTAGGCGGACGCATTACCTCTAGGCCATCACTCCACTCTCTCTCTCTCTATATATATATATATAAAAGAAAAGAAAAAGAAAACATCCATTTGATGAGCAACACAACCAAAACGAAACATAATCTAGAAAAAAAAAATGAGGGGCGGGGTCTGTCATGACACCATCTCTCCTCCCCCCTCCTCCCACTCCACACCATTTCATCTTGATCAGTCTCAGAGACCAAACCTAGCGCTTTACAAACCCAGTCATTTGCACGACAGGTTGCCTACCCGGACAGAGCAGATTGACAGCTGTTTTTTAGGGGCTCATCATCCATGTCAGTTCGCTCTGGCTTCGGTTAGTGCACGCACACACATGTATATCATACAGACTCCCCACCCCTATCACCACCACAATAATACTAAATGTATTTACACAGCGGTAAACCTTAATCGAAAACAAATCAAAGCGCTTTCACTTCCTCATACAAGTATAACCCAAACAGAGATAAAGGAATAAACGAATTAACACACGCAGTTAGGAGGCTAGAGAAAGCTATGGACAGAAAAGGGGGAGGATAGGGATGAGCTATTCTTAAAAAAGTGGAATGTAGGGGTTTTTTATGGCCAGAGATGAAAGTTCTTATCCCCTCCCTCTACATAACACCTTCCTCACACTCCCTTTTCTTCTCATGTTGTAATAAAATAATGGTTGTGTTGAAAGATGCCTCCCCCCCCCCCACCCCCAACCCCCTTCATATCCACACCCTCTCCTTTCCACCTCATGCTGTAGTAAATGGTCCCGTTGAAAGACCCCTCCTCCCTCCCTTCATACCCACACCCACTACCCTATCTTTTCAACACATGCTGTAGTAAATGGTCCCGTTGAAAGATCACACCTCCCTCCCTTCATACCCACACCCACTACCCTATCTTTTCAACACATGCTGTAGCAAATAGTCCCGTTAAAAGATCTCTTCTCCCTCCCTTCATACCCACACCCACTACCCTATCTTTTCAACACATGCTGTAGCAAATAGTCCCGTTAACTTACTCAGTACGGCCAGTCCTCTCTTCTCCTCCACACAGACCCCTCGGATGTCCAGTGGGTGTCTCAATGACCCAACCTTTAGCTTCCGTCCTCAGAATTGTGGTATTCTTTGTCAACACTCACGTCTTCAGTGTAAGAGCCTTCCACTTGCAATATTTTGATGATGGTATTTGGGGTGAAACGCTGTTAACGTCGTCTCTTTCGCCGTTCTTACGGATCTCTCCTCCCTCCCTTCATACCCACACCCACTACCCTATCTTTTCAACACAAGCTGTAGCAAACAGTCCCGATGAAAGATCCCCCTCCACACCCACAACCACCCAACCCATCCCCATTTTCACCTCATGCTGTAGTAAATGGTCCCGTTGAAAGATCCCCCTCCACACCCACAACCATTCACCCAATCCCCATTTTCACCTCATGCTGTAGTAAATGGTCCCGTTTAAAGACCCCCCTCCACACCCACAACCATTCACCCCATCCCCATTTTCACCTCATGCTGTAGTAAATGGTCCCGTTGAAAGATCCCCCTCCACACCCACAACCACCCACCCCATCCCCATTTTCACCTCATGCTGTAGTAAATGGTCCCGTTGAAAGATCCCCCATGTAGAGTTGCTGTTATATCATACAATATCAGACTTCATGCTGAGCTGCAATTTTTTCATGCCATCCGTTTAGTAATGTCAACAATATACGGGTTCCTGAAATGCCTGGGTTACCAATAATCAATTTTATCATAAAGTCGGTTTACATAAATAGACTGATATATGGTTAAACATGTAAACATTACATCCCTTCCACACCCACACTCACACCCCCACCCTCCCCCTTTTCACCTCATGCTGTAGTAGATGGTCCCGTTGCGGTAGAGGTGCATCAGGCGGTTGGGGACGGTGACCTCGTGGAAGGCTCCCTTCTTCTCGTTGCGGAAGAAGGTGTCCGGCACCCACACCTTGCGCATCAGCTTAGTGTCCAGCTCCAGCCACTCGGCCCGCGAGTAGTTCATGAACTGCAGCCTGGGGTCTACCCATCGCTGCCGCAGGTAGACGTTGAGGGAATAGTCCTGTTCGACACAGAGGATGAGAAAAAAAAGATAAGGAGGAACAGGAGGAGGAAGAGGAAGAAAAGGAGGGGGATGGTGGAGGAAGAGGAGGATAGAGCAGTTCATAAACTGCAGTCTGGTGTCCGTTCACCCAGCGCTGCCATAGGTAGATGTTGAGCAAATTTAATAGTCCTGCTGGACACAGAGAATGAGAATTTTTTTTTTTTAAAGAAAAAATGAGAAGTAGTTACAGAAGGAGGGGTAGGAGGAGAGAATTAGAAAAAAAAAGGTAAGAAGAGGGGACGAGTAGGAACAGAAGAGGGTGAAAAGGCGGAGGAGGAAAAGGGAGGAGTAGTTCATAAATTACAGCCTGTAATCCACCCAGCGTTGCCACAGATAGATGTTAAGTGAATAGTCCTGTTGGACACAGAGGATGAGAAAAAAAGGTAAGGAGGAACATGAGGAGGAGGAGGGTGGAGGACAAGGAGGACAGAGTAGTTCATAAACTGCAGCCTGGGGTTGATTCACCTCAGCGCTGCCGAAAGTAGCTGTTGAGCGAATAGTTCTGTTGGACATAGAGAATGAGAACAAAAATATAAAAAAGGAGGGGTAGGAGGAAGAGGAGGAGGCGGAAGGAGCAGCTCCTGAACTGCAGCCCGGTATCCACTCAGCACTGCAGCAGGTAGATGTTGAGCGGATGTCCTGTTGGAGAGAAGACAGATGAGGAGGAGGAGGAGAAGGAATAGGTGGATTTGGAGGAAGAGATAAAACAGGAGAAGGAGGAAGAGGGCGAAGAGAAGGAGGAACAGGAGAGGAAAGGGGAGAGAGAAAGACATGTCATGGAAACAGAGACAATAATAAGAAAGGGAAAAGAGACAGACAGACAAACAGACGCTACCACAACTGTTCAACAAAGACGAAAGTAGAGTTCACTTTTTTCCCCTCAGGGAGGCCACCCCCACAGCCTGTTGTTTCCGGTGAGTGTAAACAAATACTCCCTTGGCCCCTAATTATACCCCATTCCAATCCAATTCCCACATTGCCCCTTCTCCTCCTCCCCTCCTCCTCGTCCTCCGCCAGGCTGTCTTGTGTTCGCTCTGGCACCAAACAATGCTTGTCACGAAGCCAGCGCCAAGGAATTCCACTGGGGGAATCCCGAGTGAGCCCCCAGGCTTTACAGCTGTGCAAACTTCTTTTCAGAACTTGGCTCCATCCCTACAGAGAGGGAAGTATTGACGAACATGACGGTGGGCACCTGTTGGTTCGAAACAGGCACACTCTTGCTGTGTAGTCTTTTCTTGCCCATTCTAATTTAGAGCAGCTTGATAGTGTGTGTGTGTGTGTGTGTGTGTGTGTGTGTGTGTGCGCGCGCGCGCGCGTGTGTTTGTGTGTGTGTGTGGGGGGGGGGTGCGGGGGGGGGGCACCTGTTGATTCAAAACAGAAACAGTCTTGTTATGTAGTCTTTTCTTGCCCATGCTCCACAGGAGCAGCTTGGTACTGTATGTGTGTGTGTGTGTGTGTGTGTGTGTGTATCCAAGGGGATTTTATATGGAGGTATGATAAAGTCTCTACGTGCATGCGTGTTGTGATGGCTCTTGAAATGCATGGACAGTGATAACAACACTATGACTTTTCATGAATGATGTATCTAGATGATGAGGAGGAGGAGGAGGAGAAGCAGAAGAAGAAGCAGAAGAAGAAAATGATGATGATGATGATGATGGTGACAAATATTAATTTTTCATTGAGGGAAAAGGAATAAGACCAAAATGGCCTGTTTTCATCCTGTCGTCTTTAGAAGACACCGAAGTTGGTGTTTACAGTTAGTACGGATTGACGACTTGTTCCATAAGGATCCGCTAAAATATAGGAGACCTGTCAAACGAAAACATCTTCTTGTTAGAGGCAACATCATTTTATGTGTATGTCGGTGAATGAGAACGACGCACAGCCTTACAATATATCAAACATAAAATAACTTATGACCTACTTTTAATTCCATTGGCAAATTACTCAAGCGGATAATACTGAAGATTTTGAAATAACCGATTTGACAGCAAGCCTGTGAAGACCGACCTGAAGCTAGGATAATGTCACTGGCTGAATCCAAACAAAACAAAACAAAACAAACAAACAAACAAAAAAGAGTTAACTCACTCAGTACGGCCAGTCCTCTCTTCCCCTCTACACAGACCCCTCGGATGTCCAGTGGGTGTCTGAATGGCCCAACCTTTAGCTTCCGTCGTCAGAATTGTGGTACACACACACACACACACACACACACACACACACACACACACACACACACACACACACACTCACTCCCCTTGCCCCCTTACCGCCCTCCGCCACCCCCCAAAACCCCACCAACGCCCTTCTCGTTGACAAAGACATTCGGGTCCAACTGGCAGTCCTATGTCTCCCTGTAACTACACCACACCAAATCCAATTCCACTCTCCTCTATCCTCCCCTCTGCTGCCATATGTTGTTCGCTCCGGCACCAAACAATGCCCCCCCGCCCCCTCCCCAGCAGCTGGCACTGTGCACTCATGGGCATCCCTGAGCCCCCAGATCTAACTGTGGAAACTTTGTTCCAGAACTTCGTTCTCACCAGAGACACAGAGAGTGTGTGTGGGGGGGGGGGGGGGGGGGGGGGGGGGGGGGGCGGGGGATTGGGGGGGGAGGATAGAGTCCTCAGAGAGACAGACAGTCAGACACTGACACGGGCGGAGAGACACGCAGAGTTACAGAGAGAGATAGACAGAGAGAGACAAACAGAGACAAAGGCAGACAGACTGACAGAGACAAAGGCGGACAGATTGACAGAGACAAAGGCGGACAGATTGACAGAGACAAAGGCGGACAGACTGACAGAGACAAAGGTGGACAGACTGACAGAGACAAAGTGGACAGATTTACAGAGACAAAGGCGGACAGACTGACAGAGACAAAGGTGGACAGATTGACAGAGACAAAGGCGGACAGACTGACAGAGACAAAGGTGGACAGACTGACAGAGACAAAGTGGACAGATTTACAGAGACAAAGGCAGACAGACTAACAGAGACAAAGGTGGACAGATTGACAGAGACAAAGTGGACAGACTGACAAAGGTGGACAGACTGACAGAGACAAAGGCGGACAGATTGACAGAGACAAAGGCGGACAGACTGACAGAGACAAAGGCGGACAGATTGACAGAGACAAAGGCGGACAGATTGACAGAGACAAAGGCGGACAGATTGACAGAGACAAAGATGGACAGATTTACAGAGACAAAGGCAGACAGACTGACAGAGACAAAGGTGGACAGATTGACAGAGACAAAGGTGGACAGATTGACAGAGACAAAGGCAGACAGACTAACAGAGACAAAGGTGGACAGACTGACAGAGACAAAGGTGGACAGACTGACAGAGACGAAGACAATAAAAGAGACAGAGAAGGAGAGAGAAAGACAGACAGCCAGAGAGACAGAGAGTTCGAACAGAAAGAAAGACAGAGAGAAACAGAGAGAGCATAGTGAGAGACAGATTGGACCAGGTAAGAGAGAGAGAGGGGGGGAGAGAGAGGGGGGAGAGAGAGAGAGAGAATGTGCGTGAGAAAGAGACAGACAGACAGACAGAGAGACGGAAGACACGAAGAAGATGGCCCAGTCAGGAGGGACACGACAGACGTCTGGGTTGCGGGACTTTACTGATTCGATAAAGACCCAGACTTGTGCCTTCTTTCCCCATTGTAAGTTACTGGTATAAAAGGTGCAGCAGTGTCGCATAAAGAGGTTTTGGAAAAAGGCTCAGAACTTTTTCCTCTGGAGGTGTAATAGTATTCGTGCCTGTGTATAGCCTTGTCCTGTTGTCCTGAGCCTTCAAGCCGTGAAGAAGTGACGGGAAAGGTGAGAGACAGGAGGAGGAGGAAGAAGAGGAAGAGCAGAAGGTACAGAAATAGGTCGAGAAAGAGGAAGAGGAGGAGGAGGAGAGGAAGAGACAGGTGATCGTGTTGGGGCTGGGAGGTGATGATGGCACACGATTTTACAGAGGCATACTGGTGATGTCTTTTTTTTTTTTTTTTCTTTTTTTGTCTTTTTTTTTCTTTTGCATGCGAGTGCGAGAAAAGCAAGTTTGTTCTGTCACAAATGATGTATCTGGATGAAGAAGAAGGATGAGGCAGATGAGGACAAGAAGCAGAAGACGAAGAAGAAGGAGAAGAAGAACAACAACAACAAAACACCAACAACAAGAAAAAGAACAAGTACAAGAACAACAAGAACAAGGAGAAAAGACACAGAGAATAAGAGAGTGGAGGATGGGGTGAGGGGGCGGGGGCTGGGGGGGGGGGGAGGGGAAGAAAGGCAAGCAAACGACAGAGAGATAGTTTTAAGATTCAAGATAGTTTATTCAATTATGACCATAGCCCCATATGAATAAGGGGTAATAACAGTTTTACATGTGCCATTGCAATTGGTCATATAAACAAAGCAGCGTCTTCCACAACAAACTATCAGTGACTCTAACAAAAGAGAGAGTGGGTGGAGGGCCAGGGACAGAGAGAGAGATAAATAAAGACAGAGAGAGGGGGGTGGGGGTCGGTCAGAGACAGACCGACAAACAGAAAGAAGAAAGACACCGACCAAAGCGTTAAAGTTCACCTTCTACAATGGAGTCTCCCATCTCCCAACAGCATTCGTTTGTTGACGATCAGAACAATCAGACAACTCTTTGCTCCCCCCCCCCCCTAATTGTAACACTCCCAAACTAATTCCACTCTCCTCTAATCCCCCCCCCCCACCCCGTCCCCCCGTCCCCCCACCTCCCCACTTCCCAACCCCTCTTGCTGTGTCGTGCTGTTCGCTCCGGCACCAAGCAATGCTCCTCACGTTCTCGGCACCAAGCAATGCCCCTCACGTTCTCGGCACCAAGCAATGCCCCTCACGTTCTCGGCACCAAGTGACCCACGGGCATTCCAGAATCTGAAGACTTGTGTGCAAACTTTGTTCCAGAACTTGATGAAGCTCTAGCCAAAACAGGAGAAACACTGCAATATACAACGCAGACGCTTGGCAAGGGAGAAATGTCGCAAAAGGGAAGAAACGTGATAATACACTATCTTGCTATAGGGGGGCACGGGAGGAGGGGGTGAGGGTGGGGGGAGCAAAAGCTCGATAGAGATCCAGACTTGTGTATTCTTGCGCTCAGTTTACGCCAATTGGAGCAACAGTTGTGCGTTCGAGGGATTTGGAAATAATCAAATATAACGGTATTGGTGTGTGCGTGGCACTTGGTCCTGTATGTCCTCTTTACTCTTGTTTCCCCGTGGGACTGCCACGCCAGATGTGGAAAATTGGCGAACACGACGAGAAGAACGTAGAGGAGATGGAGTGAGAGGAGGAGGAGGAGGAGGAGAAAGGGGAGAGGAGGGTGGTGAGGAAGGGAGGAGGTGAGGGGGGGTACTGCTGAGAAGCGGAAGTACAAGGTTTCACAAACACTTCTTTTTTTTTTTAAATCTGTAAGACGCAAGTCCCACGGTTTACAACACGTTTGTAAATCTACGGACCTTGGGTTTGGAAATCTCAACCACAAAATATTAGGCGCTGTTCCACTGTTAAATCTTTTAGATGTAAACCGAAAACAAATCTTGTTAAACAATAGTTTAAAACATGGACCCTACTTTCCCCAGACCGTCTTCATGCGTGTGTGTGCGTCGGTGTGTGTGTGTGTGTGTGTGTGTGTGTGTGTGTGTGTGTGTGTGTTAGGAGAGCGGGGTTGAGGTGAAAAATGTATGTGCGTTGTAAGTGATGTGACACTGTGTTTGAAAAGGTATTTACAGCGAAATTGTATCTGATTTGGTTTTCATTATATTCCCGTGTCCTATTCATACACGCATTGTCAAATGCGCTAAGAGCCCATGGTAAGCGCTGTAAAAAAAAAAAAATACATCTTTTACTGAAGGAACCTACTGGGTGGATCCAGATCCATACATGTGTACGAAATGCAGATGCTAGCACAGAGAATCAAGACGGAAACATGAAGGGATTATCGCTCAAGGGAAGAAACTTGTGACAGCTCATACACTGGAAAGGGGGATTTAAGTGGTGCAATACAGATATAATTGCCCATTGTAAATTACAACAGTAGAGGCAGCAGCAGGATCTTTCTTTCTGTCTTTCTTTTTTTTTTTCGTTGTGTGTGTGTGTGTGTGTGTGTGTGTGTGTGTGTGTGTGTGTGTGTGTGGTGTGTGTGTGTGTGTGTGTGTGTGTGTGTGTGTGTGTGTGTGTGTGTGTGTGCGTGCGTGCGTGTGTGTGAGTGAGTGTGTGTGTGTGTGTGTGTGTGTGTGTGCGTGTGTGTGTGTGTGTGTGCGTGTGTGTGTGTGTGTGTGTGTGTGTGTGTGTGTGTGTGTGTGTGTGTGTGTGTGTGCCAAAAAGCGGATTTTGGCAGGGCCTAGAACGCTTCGTTTTAGTTTGTTTTTTTTATCTGAGAAAGAAATCATGCATACGTGTCACTTTGACCCTCCGTACTTTTTCTGTGGCTGTTTCCCCCCCACTGCTGCCAAATTAGCTGTGAAAGACAGACGAGGAGGGTGAAAAAAACGAGAAGAAGAAGAAAAGGAGGTGGAGAATTGGGGGAGTGGAAACTGAGAGACGGAGGCTGAAGATGTCACAAAGACATACAAGTGATGTCATTCTTTTCCTGAAGAATGGGAGCGTATCAGTATCCTCTCACAAATGATGCAGCTCACTGAATAACAAATGAGGAAAGTGAAAAAAAAAAATGAAAGAGAAGGATGAGAACCTGGGAAAAGTAGGAGGAGGGGGAGGGGGAGGTGTTGGAGAAGGAGGAGGAGTAGTAGGAGGAGGAGGAGGAGAAAACAACAGCAGCAACAACAAGAACAAAAACTACTGCAACAACAGCACCACCACCACCACCAATTGTAACAAAACCATCATCATCATCATCAACAGCAACATCAACAACAACAACAGCAGCAGCAATAAAATCAAATGAGGCGCAAAGCAGTAAATGTACTTTCATTTGCGGTTGCCTTTTTCAGTGAGGTCAGACAACACCAAAACAACAACAACAACAACAACAAAAAAACCCAGACAAGCTGACAGAAATGAAAACAGACATAAACAGAGAACGCCTAAGTTAGATATGAAGAAGAAGAAAAAAAGAGAGAAAGTCAAAAAGAGAGAATATACAAGACACAACAATGCCTCTTTGTCTCGAAAGGAAAGGAACTGCAGACATATCTGTCCAAAATGCGATACATCAAATCAAACAAACGTATCTTCTTTCTTCATCAGCAGGACAGTGTCAGTCAGACACAAAGAGATACAGAGATAAACGTGACAGTGTAAGTAAGACAGACCGACAGAGAAACAGACAGACGAGACAAGAGACAGCAGCAGACAAGACAGACCCCCCTCTCCCGCCCCCCCCACACACACACACACACTCTCCCAGCCCCACACCCCTCCAAAAAGTGAAAGTCACCTCACCATTGATTGTTCATTGATGGTGTCAATGCTGAGCACGTGCATCTGCACAGCGACGTTCGTGGGGTAGTCTGCAACAGCATTGCAAGCACTGTCTCCATCATCATCATCATCGTCATCATCAACATCATCAACATACTATTCTCCTTCTTTAACAACATCACCATCACCATCATCATCATCATCATCATCATCATCTTTCTTTCTTCTTCTTCTTCTTCTTCTTCATTAGCAACACCACCATCATCAGCACCATCGTCGTCGTCCATCGTCAAGGACGTTGTCCTGATGTCATTGTCATGGTCATCGCTGTTTGTTGCGTACAATCATCGCTATCACTCATCATCAACAACACCGTCACCATGATTGTAGTCGTTGTAATCATCAATGTCGTCGTCGTCGAACTCATCGCTGCTATCACCATCGTTACTATCATCAACGTTTTTCAACATCAACATCATGATTTTTCTCGTGGTCATTACAACAGTCATAGTCGTCACCATTCTCATCACCTTTATCATCTTTATCCTAATCATCATAAATATCGTTGTCGTTGCCATAACAGTAATAGTCGTCGTCATCATCATCATAATTATCATCATCATAATAATGGACTGGTGGCTCAGAGGACAGACCACCTGACTGAAGTAAGGGAGAGATCTGGGGGTTCGAATCGCGGAAGGAACGACTGATGTTCTTCCTCCGTCGACTTGGACTATGTCTTGCCATCTGTGAGTTAATATTTTTCTGTGTCTGCAGTCCTCTTGGACTATGTCTGGTGCTCTGTGAATGATTGTTCTGTGTCTGCAGTCCTCCTGGACATTGTCTGGTGCTCTGCGAGTTATTATTCTGTGTCTGCAGTCCTCTTGGACTATGTCTGGCGCTCTGTGAATGATTGTTCTGTGTCTGCAGTCCTCTTGGACTATGTCTGGCGCTCTGTGAATGATTGTTCTGTGTCTGCCGTCCTCTTGGACTATGTCTGGCGCTCTGTGAATGATTGTTCTGTGTCTGCAGTCCTTGTGGACCATGTCTGGCGCTCTGTGAATTATTGTTCTGTGACTGCAGTCCTCCTGGACATTGTCTGGCGCTCTGCGAGTTATTGTTCTGTGAATGCAGTCCTCCTGGACATTGTCTGGCGCTCTGTGAGTTATTGCTCTGTGTCTGCAGTCCTCCTGGACATTGTCTGGCGCTCTGTGAGTTATTGTTCTGTGTCTGCAGTCCTCTTGGACCATGTCTGGTGCTCTGTGAGTTATTGTTCTGTGTCTGCAGTCCTTGTGGACTATGTCTGGTGCTCTGTGAGTTATTGTTCTGTGTCTGCAGTCCTCTAGGACTATGTCTGGCGCTCTGTGAGCTATTGTTCTGTGTCTGCAGTCCTCGTGGACTATGTCTGGTGCTGTGAGTTATTGTTCTGTGTCTGCAGTCCTCTTGGACATTGTCTGGTGCTCTGTGAGTTATTGTTCTGTGTCTGCAGTCCTCGTGGACTATGTCTGGTGCTCTGTGAGTTATTGTTCTGTGTCTGCAGTCCTCGTGGACATTGTCTGGTGCTCTGTGAGTTATTGTTCTGTGTCTGCAGTCCTCCTGGACATTGTCTGGCGCTCTGTGAGTTATTGTTCTGTGTCTGCAGTCCTCTAGGACTATGTCTGGCGCTCTGTGAGTTATTGTTCTGTGTCTGCAGTCCTCCTGGACTATGTCTGGTGCTCTGTGAGTTATTGTTCTGTGTCTGCAGTCCTCGTGGACATTGTCTGGTGCTCTGTGAGTTATTGTTCTGTGTCTGCAGTCCTCTAGGACTATGTCTGGCGCTCTGTGAGTTATTGTTCTGTGTCTGCAGTCCTCTAGGACTATGTCTGGCGCTCTGTGAGTTATTGTTCTGTGTCTGCAGTCCTCTAGGACTATGTCTGGTGCTCTGTGAGTTATTGCTCTGTGTTTGCAATCCTTGTGGACCATGTCTGGTGCTCTGTGAGTTATTGTTCTGTGTCTGCAGTCCTCTTGGACCATGTCTGGTGCTCTGTGAGTTATTGTTCTGTGTCTGCAGTCCTCTAGGACTATGTCTGGCGCTCTGTGAGTTATTGTTCTGTGTCTGCAGTCCTCTAGGACCATGTCTGGCGCTCTGTGAGTTGTTGTTCTGTGTCTGCAGTCTACCTGGAACATGTCTGGAGGTCTCTGATGTACAAAATAAGGCTGGTGAGGCACTTTTACGGAGAAATTTGATGTGACAAGAAATCAGTATCAGTAGCTCAAGGAGGCGTCACTGCGTTCGGACAAATCCATATACGCTACACCACATCTGCCAAGCAGAAGCCTGACCAGCAGCGTAACCCAACGTGCTTAGTCAGGACTTGAGACAAAAAAGGGAGGATAAATGAATATATAAAATATATATATATATATATATATATATATATATATATATATATATATATATATGATATATACATATATAATAATAATAATAATAATAATAATAATCAACGCAATATACATCAACGCAAGAAATCAACGCAATATAATCATCATCATCATCATTATCAGCAACAGCAAAAGTAGCAGTAACAACAGCAGCAGTAACAGCAGCAGCAGCATACTCTCTCAATTCCCTCTCCCCTGCATCAGAAGCAATGGAAACAACTTATGAAACCCCTTCCCACACACGTCAGTTCACCTGTCGGCAATCCACGGCAACTCAGTCAGTATCTGGCACGTATGCGCCTTTAATTAGAAACAAATTCGTTCGCGCGCATTGCGGTACACGTGTACCCAACCAGATCTGCGCCCTAAGTACGTTAAAACAGAACAGGCACCACTGAACAACACCGAAGTGACTCAGCAGCAGTGCAGGGTCTCCTCTGGTGTGTGGCCTCCTAGTGACCTAACATCGATGGTTCCCTGTGGACTGCCGACGCTGGAACTGCGACGGACGAACCCGGGTGTGGCCGTGTATGGGGGAATCTAAATGAGCGGTGTGGGAGTAATGCCACTGAAACGGTGCAGATGATGGGGCAGAAAAAAAAAGATCTGCCTTCTTCCATGAGGGTTACTGAATTTGCCTGCTACAGTGTGGCATCGATGAACCGTTTTTGTTTTGTTGTGGTTGTTGTTTGTTTGTTTGTTTTTGTGTGTGTTATTTGTTGTTGTTGATTTTTTTTTTTTGTTATTGTTTAGTGTGTGTGTGTGTGTGTGTGTGTGTGTGTGTGTGTGTGTGTGTGTGTGTGTGTTCTTGTTTGTTGTTTTTTGTTGTTGTCGTTGTTGTTGTTGGTGGTGGTGGTGGTGGTGTGTGTGTGTGTGTGTGTGTGTGTGTGTGTGTGTGTGTGTGTGTGTGTGTGTGTGTGTGTGTGTGTGTGTGTGTGTGTGTGTGTGTGTGTGTGTGTGTGTGTGTGTGTGTGTGTGTGTGTGTGTGTGTGTGTGTGTCCTGTATTTACACATGCGCAATTCATGGGCCCTCCAAGTCATATCCGAAATAAAAGTATCTATTCTGGAAAGTATTACATAGCTATCATAACATACTCGCTCAGGGACTTTATGCGTCGTTGTTTTGTTGTTTCTCACCAATTCATAGTCAACATCTTGAAAAAAAAACAAAAATCGAAGGAAATCTATCTGAAAAGCACTTTTCTACGAATAAGACTCCGTTATGACCGGCCGAGACCTTTGCACGACGTCAATGCTTTCCACAGAACGGAGGAAGGCAAAATCCCTTAAGTGCATCAGTTTTCACCCATACAGCCAATAACGACGATACGCATATTCGTTTACTCCTCTTTAGGGGTAAAAAAAAATGCATCGCAGGAAGCATTCAGACATTAATGGAAAAACACGGTGGCGCCCGGACTGTGGCGACGCGCTGTTCACTGGCTAGAGCGATCTGAACTTAATTAAATGCTGGGAGAATTCCGATGTGAGGCTTAATATAATTATATGAAATTTGACACACCATATATTTTGGAAACAACACGAAATGGATAGAATCTTCATGAATAATTCACTCTCTCTCTCTCTCTCTCTCTCTCTCTCTCTCTCTCTCTCTCTCTCTCTCTCTCTCAAAAAGTACTAAGTATGTGTGCGCGCGTGCGCGCGCGCGTGTGTGTGTGTGTGTGCGTGTGTGTGTGCAACTGTTGAGTCTAACTGTTATTACGCATGCGGGGGCATGCACACACACACACACACACACACACACACACACACACACACACACAATGATACCTAACATAAACTTTTTTTTTCTTCCTTTTTTTTTACACTAATATTCACATGTATTCCCTTTCCTTTATACACTACTTTACTCCTTTCCGTCTAAAAACACTTTCAGTGAATAGACGTTAAACTGAAGAAAACACACACACACACACACACACACACACACACACACACACACACACACACACACACACACACACGACCTACACCAACAGTGCGATGAATAAGGGCAGAATCTGACTGGACAATGAGACGCAGAACAGGACAGGCTACAAGATAAGATAAAAGGAAAAGGTCAGGGAAAGTTCACAAAACAGATGGGAGTGGGGTTGGGTGAGGAAGAGACAGAGGGTGGGGGAGAAACAAGGGAGAGAGGGGAAGGAGGGAGGGAGGGAGGGGAGGGAGGAAGAGAAGGGGGAGAAAGGGCAGGGGGGGGGATATGGGCAATGGAAATATGATAGAGTGTATGATGATTTACGGGAGAAAAGGTGACATTGGAACCGTGCATCTTCCTCCGGTTGAGGAAGTCGCGCTGTCACCCACAGACAGACAGACAGACACAGACACAGACACACACACAGACACACACACACACACACACACACACACACACACACACACACACACCTCCTTGAGACTGAAACTGAAACTGAAGATCCCGTGATCCACGGCAGTGCAGTGCTGTCCCCATGGTTAACGTTATGTAAAACACGAAATTCTACAACACCCTCACCCCTCACCCCTTCCCACTGAATACGGAGCATGGCGTGAGAGGTAAAAACGGTCACACACATAAAATTCCCTCACGTAGAAAGTTAGAGTTACCATGCTCTGTGGTAGACAGGCCACGAAAAAAAAAAAAAAAAAAAGAAGAACAAGAATAAAAAGAAGAACAATAATGAAGAACAAGAAAATGAGAAAAGAAGGAGACAAACAGCAACAACAACACTAACAAAAGAAGGACAACAACAGGAACAACAGTAAGAACAACAGCCACAATACCACCAACAAACGAAGAACAACAACAACAACAACAACAACAGTATCGGTATCAGTATCAGTATCACAAGGAGGCCTCACTTCGGACAGATCCATATACGCTGCACCACATCTGCCAAGCAGATGCCTGACCAGCAGCGTTACCCAACGCGCTTAGTCAGGCCTTGAAAAAAAAAGTAACTAAATATATATATATATATATATATATATATGTGTGTGTGTGTGTGTGTGTGTGTGTGTGTGTGTGTGTGTGTGTGTGTAGATACATACATATATATATATATATATATATATATATATATATATATATATATATATAAGAAAAGGAAAAGAAAAGATAATAATAATAATGGTATTTATATAGCGCTGAATCTTGTGCAGACAAATCTAAGCGCTTTCACACCAATCATTCACACGCATGCATAACTCTAAAACTGAAGAAACTGAAGACAAGGAAGAGGTAGGGGAGGGAGGGCTATCTTGTGAAGAGGTGGGTTTTAAGGCCAGACTTGAAAGAGCTGAGTGCGGAGACCTGGCGAAACGAAAGAGGAAATTCATTCCAAATACAAGGTCCAGAGATAAATAAAAACAACAACAAAAAAAGACAATAATGGTAAGAAATAAAGAAATGAAACAACAGAACAAGCAGAACAACAACAAGAACAAGGAGAAAAGGGAAAAGGTAAAGGAGAAAGACAGCGTCAGACAAGAGATGATCAGGGGGCAACATGGGGGGGGGGGGGGACAGAGGGGGGAAGGGGACGGATGGAGGAGGAGGAGGAGGAGGAGGAGGAAACACAGCTACTGGTACCATTTACCAGGCAGCCTCCCAGTGTTCTTGTTATTACCATGATGATGATATTGATGATGATGATGAATGCTTCCGGGGACGACACGACCACCACAGGAGACACCCTCTCACAAGACGACGGACTTCTTTTTTGCATTATTGGCAATCTTATTCTCTCCCCCAGCGTCTGATTGACTTTCTTACTTATACTATAGGATGCTCCCGCTGTACGGTCTGTCATATTAACGTCTTCTTCTTCTTCTTCTTCTTTTTCTTCTTCTGTACAGTCCTATTATGTGGTCGGAATGTGTATACCAGTTTCTTCCACATTACTTTCGTTCAGCCCTTTTTGAATGAATGAAGAGAGAAAGAAAAAAAAGAAAGAAAGAAATTAAAACAAAAATATTTATATTAATGAATCAACCAATTGATTGATCGATTGATTGATTTATCTATCTATTTATATGTATACGTATTTATTCATTTACTGATTTATTACTTATTTATTTATTCATTCATTTTTGCGACGGGGGTGTTTCTTCCTCAATGATTTCTCTCTCTCTCTTTCTCTTTCACTCTCTATTTCCACTGATACTGTTCCCCACGGCGTTACACGCTGCATACAAAGATATTAATTTTCCAGTCTAGGGAACACGAACGCGCACACACACACACACACACACACACACACACACACACACACACACACACACACACACACCCATGCATGGAGATAAAGAGACAGAGGGGGGGGGGAGAGATAGTGAGATATCTATTCGTTCAATACATAATATTTTCATTTATTTATCGATGCATTCATTCATTCATTCATTCAGATAGTTTAGTTAGTTAGGTAGGTATGTTGTCATTTATTCATTAAAGCATGCATATTCATTCATTTGTCTATCTATTAACAACAATAGTTATGAATTATTATATTCATTTACGCCATTCGCTTTCTTTCTTTATTTCTTTCCTGTTTATTCTATCTATTTGTATTGTGACTTTTCGGTGCATTCACATATGTTGTTGTTGTTTGTTTGTTGCTGTTTTTACAAGACATCAAACACACTTTGTGTTTTTATCAGGAACAGATATCTGGGCGCTTTTACTGGCTTGTATTTCTTGTCGCTAAGGAAGATTGAGTGACCAAATGGAGGTGAGTTGGTTTTTTTGTTTGTTTGTTTGTTGTTGTCGTTGTTTTTCTGTTTGTTTGTTTTTTGTTTTGTGTTTTTTATTTGTTTGTTTTTGTTCTGTTTTTGTTTGTTTGTTGTTGTTGTTTTGGGGGGAGGGTGCTTTTTTTTGGGGGGATGGATGGTGGGGGGGGGGGGGGGGGGGGGGGGGGCTTGTTTCAAAGAGGTGAGGGGAGTGGAGTCTATAACAGTATTAAGTCTCTTTGATGTGATTCTCAATGCTGTAAATGCGGTGTGTGTGTGTGTGTGTGTGTGTGTGTGTGTGTTGCTATTTTTGTTGTTATTTTTTTGCCTGTTAGTTGTTGTTGTTGTTGTTGTTCTTGTTGCTGTCGCTGTTGTTTTTATTCTTCTGGTGCAAACGTCAACGGAATGGCCAAAGCAAGATGTATGCAGGCTTGAAATGCTTTGATGTCAAACTGAATGTGCCTTGGTGGTGGTTGTTTTTGTGGTTTTTTTGTTTTGTTTTTGTTTTTTGTTAGTTGGTTTGTTTGGTTTGTTTTGTTTGTTTGTTTCTATCTTTCTTTCTTTTCTTTTTTTTTTCTTTTTTGTTCTGTTATTCTTTGTTTCTTTCTCTTTTTTGTCTTGTTTGGATTTCTTTTACTTTTCCCCTGGGCTTTTGATCTGGGATGGATGATAATTTGTGCGTTGACGTGACCGGTGTGTGTGTGTGTGCGCGCGCGCGCGCGCGCAAAGTGCATGCTGCACACGAGACTTCGGCGATTTATCGTCTCATCTGAATGACTGTACGCCCAGTTTGATTTTCAAATCAAACCTGTGATAAAAGGCGAGACCGTAAATCGAACCCGGACCCCTGAGGGCTTTATACTGGTTGATGAAC
This sequence comes from Babylonia areolata, assembly GCF_041734735.1. Classification (NCBI taxonomy): domain Eukaryota; kingdom Metazoa; phylum Mollusca; class Gastropoda; order Neogastropoda; family Buccinidae; genus Babylonia; species Babylonia areolata. The sequence continues at coordinate 44,797,141 of NC_134882.1, read as the reverse complement.
GTCTTAACCATTCTGCCGTCTTCACCCCTATGTGCATTTTTGCGCACTGAAAAAGAACCCAAGGCAACAAAAGGGCTGTCCTCTGGCAACATTTCTGCATAAGAAATCCACTCTTGATAGGTGGTACACAATTAGACTTGCATGCACTCAAGGCCTGACTAAGCGCGTATGGTTATGGTCCTTGTCTGGCATCTACCGAGCAAGTGTGGTGAATTGTATATCCAAACGCAGCGACGCCTCCTTCACAAACTGAAACTGTGAGTTAAAACGAATAACAAAATAAATATCCCTGCTCGCCTGACCTCCTTTTACCCCACCCTCTCCCCTCCCATCCAACTTTCCTCCTCTGTGTGTGTGTGCGTGTGTGTGTGTGTGTGTGTGTGTGTGTGTGTGTGTGTGTGTGTGTGTGTGTGTGTGTGTGTGTGTGTGTGTGTGTGAGTGTCTGTATGTCTGTGCGTGTCTTTTCCTCCTCTGTGTGTGCGTGTGTGTGTGTGTGTGTGTGCGCGTGTGCGCGCGCGTGTGTCTGTGTGTGTATCCGTGAAAGAGAGCGAGAGAGAGGTAGGGAGGGGACATCATGTGTGCAGATCTTTAAGGCCACATTTTGACTTTAAACCATAAAAAGACTACATATATTTTTTATAAATATATTTATATACATATACTGAGAGAGGCAGACACACAGCGCGAGAGCAAGAGAGAGAGAAGGGGAAAAGAGAGGAAGAGGGAGATAGTTTTATGTGTGCAGCTCTTAAAGGCTACATAAATAGACTGTATAAAGAGCCACCAAGTACTTTGCTATGCTTGGGAATTCTAGAGAATGCAGCAGAATCCAAAATGTAAGTGTTTCAAAAAGAGATATATGCTTCGGAAGGTAAAAATGCAACGCTAACTGCCAGTGAAATATCGCCTCCTAGTTTGAGAGTCATAGTTCTTCACGAAAGACCAAGCTGTAAATGAATTACAATTTGCAATGGCGAAACCATCGGTGGCATAAGCAGCAATGACATCAAGTTGTGTACCTTGTGTACGAATAGAGTTACCACCTTTGAATTGTTTGTTAATCATTTACTCTCCTACACTCATTGTTCTTTCATTTCGAGTGAAAATAAGCACACAAAACCATCGAGGCAACCATGTGTTTGTTCTGTATTGCCCGCGTATATTGTGTATAGGGTAATGTCGCAGTTTAGCATCCTAAATTCCTGGAGCTGAATTCAGGATTCTAAAGTGGGATGGAATGAACGGTAATGTTGCAGTTTAGCATCCTGAATTCCTGGAGCTGAATTATAGCATATTCAGGATTTAAAAGGCAATACCAGTCTTGAATAAAAGCTAATTTGTGTTTCACATTTCGTCTGTCATTGCTGCTGTGTACTCGTGTCAGATGATTGGTATCAGGACAAGCCTTTTGTAGTGTCTCTTGTTATTTACCTGGGTGCTAGTTGAATCCAAAGCACTGACTTGAAGTTGTCTATCTTGTGTATGATGAGAGTTACTACACTTTCATTATTTGTCAGTCCTTTACTTTCCTTGCCGCATTGTTCATTCACTGATCATACAGCTCTCACTTTGCTGTTGGCCAAACTGTTTTTTTGTTTTTGTTTTTTAGCTCATGTCAATCTATAACATGAGACGAACGTCGGGCTGCAACCCGTAATGCTTTCATGAAACACCATGATCCACTCACTAAACCTCCACCTCAACCACTCTTCTCACACCCCTCCTCCTACCGCCATCCCCCCCCCCCCCCCCCCCGCCCCCCATCTCCCCGCCCACCCCTGACCCCCCCTCAAACATCCTACAGCAAGCTCCTCTATCTTCCTCTTCCCGGACAAAAAGCATATGTAAAAGCACCCTCACTTGTGATAAATTAAGTCCCCTAGCATTAATTACAGAGTAATTTCCCTTTTTTACTATCTGCACCAAAACGTTTCCAAAATAAATAAAAATTCCATGCTTAGCAAAAGAAGTTCCTGTTTGAACAAAAAATGATAACAATGACTCCTCTTGTTGTTGTGTCAGAATAAGGGGTCAAAGTGCCAAGTTTAGAGAATACAAAAAATATAAATATAACAGTAAATGCAGTTTGCATATAATTAGGCTTCTTTTTTTTTGTGCCCATCTCAGAGGTGCAATATTGTTTTAAACAAGATGACTGGAAAGAACTGAATTTTTTTCCTATTTTTATGCCTAATTTGGTGTCATCTGACAAAGTATTTGCAGAGAAAATGTCAATGTTAAAGTTTACCACGGACACACACACACACACACACACACACACACACACACACACACAGACAGACAGACAGACAGACAGACAACCGAACACCGGGTTAAAACATAGACTCACTTTGTTTACACAAGTGAGTCAACAACAACAACAAAATCGCATGCAATTATCGTGTCGTTTCTTCTTCTGCGTTGAACGTATTATTCTCCCTTAAAACTTTTTTCGGGTCCCTGTTAAAAAATAATGAATAGAATAATTCTTCACACAAACAAACCAAACAAAAAAAAGACGCCGGTGTAGCAGTCTATTCGTACCCCCGTTGGTTTTTACCCGTGGGCAAATCTGACTAGGTCAGACTGACCCCGGACTGTATGTCGAATAGTCTGGAATGACTGACTAGATCACACTGACCTCCGGGCTCCATGTTGCCTATCCTGGTATGACTGACTAGATCACACTGACCTCCGGGCTCCATGTTGCCTATCCTGGTATGACTGACTAGATCACACTGACCCCCGGGCTCCATGTTGCCTATCCTGGTATGACTGACTAGATCACACTGACCCCACCACCCTGGCCCCCTTCCCCTCGGGCTCCATGCTGACTAGCCTGGAATGACCCCCTCAGGGTCGGTATCTACTAGACAGGATCACCCCGTAATGGATTGGAAGGTCATTCTAGGCTGGTTCGAAATTACATCCCGGGAGTAAATTTGGCACAATCAGAATCAATGCAGGCTTTCAGAGCAGAACTTCCCCTGGTTTGCTTTAATTCAGTAATAACAGAGGTGGTCTCCCCCCGTTCCTTTTTCAATGGCTTTACTAAAGCCAATAAAAAGGCGGTGATTTCCATCTAGGGTTTCCAACTAGGGGAGGTCGGTCTTGACTAGCCACAGATGATCCCGGGAAGTCACTGAACGCTAGCCCTAGAATGACATCGAGGTAAACCCTCAGCAGGAGGGGTAGTTTGAGTCTGTTACACCGGTTCCGTAAATGTCGTGGGCTTGTTCGGCCAAAATGCACGCTGTGTGTTAAAAATTGTCAGAAGGGGTTACGGAAGGAAAACGGGCAACAAATAAACTGTAGCGATACAGGAAACATGTGAAGTGGCAAATTTCGCGTGAAAGTCAGACTGACTGACAGACTCTTCACTCAAGATTCAAGATGATTTAGTCGCATATAAATGCCAATGTCCCTTATGAAGAGGTATGTGTAAACGCTCTACAAGTGGTGTGGTGTGAAAAAACAACACCTCCTTTAGTCGGTAATCTCTCACTCACTCATTCCCTCGACCGCTGGGGTCGTTGGGGGGACATGAGGAAGATGTCATAGCTCACCACGCCGTTCTGTTGGCAGCTGTCGTGAGGAGATCTGGCATCGTCATTTTGGTCCATTCCTTGACGTTGGACCAGCTCTTTCTCTGCCGCCCCCGTCTGCGCCCTCCCTCTACAGTCCCTTGCAGTCGGTAATATTAGGGTTTTGTTCAAGGCTTTCTTATAAGCATCCAAATTTGTATTGTCTTCTCTCTCTCTTTCTCTCTCTCAAATAAATCATTAGATCTGTGTGAACTCTAACTGAAATCAAAGCACAGAAGCGTGTGGTGCTTAAGATAATAAGTGTTTTTGTTATGTTTGATGTATCGCGATTGCTTCGTATTGCTTGGCATTTCTGCACTTCCCTATGAAAACAGACACAGGCATAGATTCTCCACCCTCTCTCTGTGTCTCTGTTTCTGTCTCTCTATCTCCCCGCCTCTCTCTTCGTCGTCCTTCCTTAATCAGTGACGTAACAGGTCAGTGCTCTGATTGTTCACACCCTACCTCTCTCACCCTACCTCTTATGCGCGTGTCTCTGTGTGCGCGCACGTGTGAGTGTATATATATATATATACACAGTGTATATATATATATCTTCGGCAGGCTGTACAAGAGAGTGTGGAACAACAAACACCTGAAGAAAGACACAAAGATCAGCGTGTACAGAGCTGTTGTACTGCCCACCCTGTTGTATGGCTCCGAAACCTGGGTCACCTACCGGCACCACATACGACTGCTTGATCGCTTCCACCAGCGCTGCCTTCGCACCATCCTCAGCATCCACTGGAGTGACTACATCACAAATGTCGAGGTCCTGGAGCAGGCAAAGACTATCAGCATCGAGGCAGTGCTGCTAAAGACCCAGCTACGTTGGGCAGGGCACGTGTCCAGGATGGAGGACCACCGCCTGCCCAAGATCGCGCTGTATGGCGAACTGTCCACTGGCCACCGTGACAGAGGAGCACCCAAGAAGAGATACAAAGACTCCTTGAAGAAAGCTCTCGGTGCCTGTCACATTGACCATCGCCAGTGGTCCGCAGTAGCCGCTGATCGAGAGACCTGGCGACGCACCATCCACCAAGCTGTCTTCTCCTTCGAAAACAACCGCAGGGCCAGCCTTGAGGACAAACGCAGAAGGAGGAAGAACCACGACACTGCAGCCGCGAACCCAGACCAGACTTTCCCTTGCAACCGCTGCGGCCGACTCTGCTTTTCCCGCATTGGCCTTGTCAGCCATGAGCGTGCCTGCATCAGACGTGGACAACGCCCTTCCTAGATCTTCGTTAGCGAAGCCAGGCCATGATATATATATATATATATATATATGTGTGTGTGTGTGTGTGTGTGTGTGTGTGTGTGTGTGTGTGTGTGTGTGTGTGTGTATTTGTGTGTCTCGCTCTCTCTCTCTCTCCCCTCCCCCTTTCTCTTTCTCTCTCATACCAGAACTCTTCCATCTTCTCTCCCCTCAATCAGTGACGTAACAGGTCAGTGCGCTGGACGCTCGCACACACCTACCTCACCTCTCTCCATCAGCCTCTTCACCTGTCAGGCGCAGCTGTCTTTGACGTCACAGTGGACAGCTGCACTCAATACAGAATTCCTCCATGGGCTAACAAACTGTTCATTGACCATGTTGATCACTTTTCTCTTGCTAAAGGGGGGGCGGAGGTGGGGGGGGGGGGGGGGTAGGAGGCTAGGGGGATGGGAGGGTCAGCCCAACGTCTTCTTCTTCTTCGTTCCTGGGCTGCAACTCCCACGTTCACTCGTATGTACACGAGTGGGATTTTACGCGTGATAACCGTTTTTTTACCCCCCGCAATGCAGGCAGCCATGCTCCGTGTTCGTGGGTTTGCATGCTGGGTACGTTCTTGTTTCCATAACCCACAGGACACTGACACGGATTATAGGATTTGTAACGTGCGTATTTGATCTTCTGCTTGCATAATACACACGAAGGGGGTTCAGGAACACCCACCTGCCTTCCTTCCTTCCTCCTTCTGCTTCACCTGTTCCTCATGGATGGTGAAGAAGGACTGAGGAACGTGTGGGTAAGTGCTGAAGGGTGTGTGTGTGGGGGGGGGGGGCCTGGGGGGGACGAGGAGGGTACAACAGCTCCCGTTTTCCTCCTTCCTCACCTGCTCCTGAGGTGGCAGTTGCACTGCTTGGTTCTAACGTTTTGACAGTTACACGTGACTAATATTAATGCCTACGTTGAGCGAACTACGTCATTGGTCAGTTCCATACTACACACAGTCAGTAGCGGGTTACGACCATACTAGGCTCTCTTCCGTCCGAGCAATGCAACTGGCTCCAGGGAACTAAAGAATGAGAACTGAGGAAATGGTGGCTGAAAACAAGAAAGAGGTGTGTGTGTGTGTGTGTGTGTGGTGTGTGTGTGTGTGTGTGGTGTGTGTGTGGGTGTGTGTGTGTGCGCTGTGTCTGTGTGTGTGTGTGTGTGTGTGTGTGTGTGTGTGCGTGCGTGCGTGCGTGCGTGCGTGTGTGTGTGTGTGTATGTGTGTGTGTGTGTGCGCGCGCGCGCGCCATGTATGTGTGTACGTGTGTGTGTGTGTGTGTGTGTGTGTGTGTGTGTGTGTGTGTGTGTGCGGTGTATGCTGTTGATACGTTTGCTTGATAGGAAGGGGAGCATTGACCACACTGTTACATGATTGAATTGTCCAAGCCTTTAACCTAACAGAATTTGACCTTTTATTTTTTATTTTTAGATTCATTCATTTTATTTTCTTTCTCTTTTTTTCGTGTGTTTTTTTTTGTGTGTGTTGTTGTTGTGTTGTTGTTTTTTGTTGCTTTTTTGGGGGTGAGTGATACCGGGGGGGTGGGGGGGGGTGGAAGGGGGGCTTTTTGAATGGCGGTGGTGGTACCTTTAAAAGACAGAGAGAGACATATACAGATACAGAGACACAGAGGAAGAGAGAGAGAGAGACAGAGTGAGTGAGTGAGTGAATGACAGACAGACAGGCAGTCAGACAGAAAAACAGTGACATGGAATTGAGATGAATCTATGTCTATATATATATATATATATATATATATATATGTGTGTGTGTGTGTGTGTGTGTGTGTGTGTGTGTGTGTGTGTGTGTGTGTGTGTATAAACGGAACTGCAGCTTCGACTCTCTTGTTTTTCTCTTTCTTCTTTTTCTGTACATTTTGCAGAAAAGCAATGTAGTGAGATTGTTCATATCACGCTGGTACGGCCAACACCCTAACGGAGTCGATGTTCCTCGTTTACAAACACTGTCAGAACAGTTTGAAGAATTCAACAAACAAAAGATTTTGAAGGCATGCTGCTAAACCGAGTAGTCGATGTTCGGGACTATTAAACCGAATGTTTCTTTTCATTTTTCTGTTCTCTTTTTTGTTTTATTTCATAATCATGTCACTGGCAAAAATTGACATGATGCACACAGATCTGGCCCTGTCTCATTGTATTGTATTGTGTTGCATTGTATTGCATTGCATTGTACTGTATTGTATTGTATTGTATTATATTGTACCGTGTTGTATGTATTGCATTGTACTGTATTGTATTGCATTGTACTGTATTGTATTGTATTGCATTGTACTGTATTGTATTGTATTCATACTGTACTGTATTGTATTGTACTGCAGTATATTGTATTAAAAAAAAAAGTATGTGTCACAACAAACAGCTCTCAAGGGACAGCGCGCCGCTAAAGTACATCTTTTTTTTTTTCTTTTCCTTTTTTTTCTTCTTTTTTTTTTTTTTTTTTTTAAGTGTCTTTATTTTCTGGTCAAAGTGGACTTTTCCACATGTTTGCCAGCGACAACCCTGTAGCTGGCGTGGGTTCTTTTACGTGCATGCTACACACGGTACATCCGAATAACTAGTTTCCACAGCACCATCACTCAAGGTCCATAGTGGAGGGAGAGAAAGTACTGGTGTGTGTGTGGGGGGGGGGGTGCGGGGGGGAGAGGGGGGGGGGGGGGGTGTTCGTTCCCGTAAGCTCAGTTTCTCTCACTTCCTAGTCGGACGGGATACCACTGAGCCCTCATTGCACTGTCCATTGTTCCAGGAAAAACGTCATAATTCTGACCTCTCTGCCTCCCTCAGGCTAGGCTCTTATCCCCTATTTTCACCCAATCTAACACCTTTCTGTTATATCCATCTGTCTCTTCTCATTTCCCACACAAGATGCATAAAATACACGCGTCGTCCGGACTATCCCGAACACGTCTTTCTATTAAATTAATGCGGAACTTCAAGCGTACGTATCTATGGCTGGCTGTCTGACCCCCCCCAACCCCCCACCCCCCTTCCCGCCCCACCTTCCCTCATATCCATTCCCATCCATCCACACACACACACACACACACACACACACACACACACACAATCCTGTAGATTTTTTTTTTCCAGCTGAGTTAAAACGAACAACAATAAATATCATTGTCCGGACACCCTTCCGCCTCCTGCCTCCCCCCATCAAACTTTCCTCCTGGGTTTTCTTCTGTTTTGTGTGTGTGTGTGTGTGTGAGTATGTGTGTGTGTGTGTGTGTGTGTGTGTGTGTTGTGTGTTGTGTTTGTGTGTGTGTGTGTGTGTGTGTGTGTGGTGTGTGCGTGCATCTGTGTGTGTGTGTGTGTGTGTGTGTGTGTGTGTGTGTGTGTGTGTGTGTGTGTGTGTGTGTGTGTGTGTGTGTGTGTGTGTGTGTGTGTGTGTGTGTGTGTGTGTGTGTGTGTGTGTGTGTGTGTGTGCGTATGTGTGTGTGTGTGTGTCTGTGTGTGTGTGTGTGTCTGTCTGTCTGTCTGTCTGTCTATCAGTCTGGCTGTCGATCTCTTCTTATTTTTTCTTCTTCTTTTCTTATCGAGATATATAAAATACGCGCGTTGTCCCGGCCACATTAACGTAATACACCTCCAATCTCTATTCATGAAAAACATTATAAAGCGTGAGCTATTTGTCTAGCTGACTGACCTCCACCCCTTCCCATTTCCCCATAAACTCTCCCGTCTGCCCAGCCCCTCTTCCTCGCCCCCACCCCCGCACCTCTCTCTCTCTCTCTCTCTCTCTCTCTCTCTCTCTCTCTGTCGTGTCTGTCTCACCAACTGAACATTTTAATCAGGAACATGAGCAAAACAAATGGGATCGCACACACACCCATGCTTTGACATACTGCCGACAGTATCTGGTGTACTCTTTTTTTTTCTGTGCGGCGACCAAAAGACTCTTCACACAGTTCAGGGAGAAGAAGAAGAAGATGATGATGATGATGATGATGATGAGGATGCAAACAGATAGCTATTTACCACTATACAAAGAAGAAGCAGAAGAAGAAGAAATACACAGATCGCCAATCTAAGAAGAAGATGATGTTGAAATGAACGGATCACCACTTCACGAAGAAGAAGAAGAAGAAGAAGAAGAAGAAGAAGAAGAAGAAGAAGAAGAAGAAGAAGAAGAAGAAGAAGAAGAAGAAGAAGAAAAAGAAGAAGAAGAAATACACAGATCACCAATTTAAGAAGAAGAAGATGATGATGATGATGGAATGAACAGATCACCACTTCACGAAGAAGAAATACACAAATCACCAATTTAAGAAGAAAAAATACACAGATCACCAATTTAAGAAGAAGAATAGATTACCACTTTAGAAGAAGATGATGATGAAATGAACAGATCACCACTTGAAGAAGAAGAAGATGATGATGTAATGAACAGATCACCACTTCACGAAGAAGAAGATGGTGATGATGTAATGAACAGATCACCACTTCACAAAGAAGAAGATGGTGATGATGAAATGAACAGATCACCACTTGAAGAAGAAGAAGATGATGATGTAATGAACAGATCACCACTTCACGAAGAAGAAGAAAAAGAAGAAGACGCAAACAGATCGTTGATCACCACTTTATTCTTCACCAGTCTCCATTAGTCTCCTCCGTCGACTCCAGTCAAGCACCGTTCCTTCCTTCATTCTCCTCTTCAGCTTTGGCCTGCCAGCGTTTCCTTTGATCTCTGGAGAAGTAAAACTCGGCATCCCCGGCCGTGCCGATGCTCAATGAGAGAGGTTGTTACGTAACAACAGTAAGCTGTGTACAGTATACCTGGTGGTCCTTGTATCACATTAAACGTCTTTGGATTACACGCTCCCTGAATTTACTGCGTTGATCTCTTTATTTCTTTCCTTATTCATGTTGTAGTTGTTCGGGGTGGGTTCTATCTTCGACACAGCGTTTTCCACAAGAGGGTAAGGAAGAACAAGAGGGGGAGGAAAAGGGAATGAACACCTCACACAAGATCGTTTTACAAAGATTCCCTATTCTGATCTCGTCAATGCGTGACAACGCGCGACAATGCGCTACAATGCGCGAGCCTCTCATCAGTGTGACAACAGGCCAAACACTGAAACACTAGGACCGTCCGGTCCAGCCGATTCTCACGCCCTGGCTTACAGTTGCTGTGATGGGATCAGCTAAGCTATCAGAACTGTACTCACTGACACTGAGGAACGATGATCACAATAAAATCATATTCATAAGAAACACGCAATTGCTTCCCCTAGCATCACAAGCACCAACACGCAATTGCTACCCCTAGCATCACAAGCACCAACACGCAATTGCTACCCCTAGCATCACAAGCACCAACACGCAATTGCTTCCCCTAGCATCACAAGCACCAACACGCAATTGCTTCCCCTAGTATCACAAGCAACAACACGCACGCGCAATCTCAACCACACATTCATTCAAAGTGCCACAAAATAAATGCTATTACATTCATGTACTTATCCACAAAGAGTTGAGGACAACTTGGAGACTGGCAAAGCCTTCCTCTTGGGGACATGGTGAAAAGACGCCCCCATTTACTGTCTAACATTGGTGTGTGTGCTGTCAATGTAATCAGCGCCACTCACAAAAAGAGGCGCTTTCTTTCATGTTTTGCAATAGAAATCCACAGCTATCATCTATAACCCGTTGAATAACAACCGTCAGTCAATTTTGTCTAAAACAGCGACTTTTTCAAAAATGCATTAAGTTTTTGTTTTTTTTCCCCCCAGCTGTTCAGTGTGCTCGTGTGCCTGCAACAGCCGTCAATGTATTAAAGGAGAGGCAAGTATAGACCATAAGATATTATGCAGACTGTATATTTTGAATTACTTCTCAGTTTTTTGTTGTTGGTTTTTTTGTTTGTTTTTTAAATAACATTTTATGAAAACATAACTGCTTTTATGAAGTGGTCCATAAATCTTGTTTGTGAAGTATGTGTGAAAAGCTACGTTAGATCTCTCTAAGGACCACACCCATCCCTCACCAGGGGTCCTATGCAAGACAAAATTCATTTTGCCTTAAGGCAGGTTATCTTTGACAAGGTACGGACCCGCGGGTACAATTTACCTTGACGGTTAAGTTATTTTTTTTGTATTAAAGACACGCGCGGTGCACTGAGGCTGTCGTCTGGTGATTAAAAAATCCTGGTGATGCGCTTCTGCGCATGCTCTGTTACTTCTCACCGCACCACAGTTCAGAGCAGTGTGGAGAGAGTTAGCAAAACACGAGCTGTCCGCAAAGCACGCCTGTTTTCCCTCAACAAAAACAACGCCACAAAAGGATCCACCACGTTTACCTCTGCTTCGTGGGCAGTCACCCGTGACAGGTGTCAGGGAAAATTTGCCTTTGGGTTTGAAGACCCGTGGGTACACTCGAGTGTTCCGGAATACCGGATACTGCTTACCCTCAGACAGTTTGTCTTGCCTCGTGTACACCTTTACCTGCAGGCACGATGGACTCTTGAATACGGCCCCAGATGGACCTGCCACCCAGCATGAAAAAAATTCATCTTCACAAAACCGAGATCTTAGCCCTGAGGTCAGCCGGTACGTCGTTAAACTCATTTCCACCTCTCTAAGCAAATCGACAGTTTCCTCTCTTTAAGATTATTCTGATTCCTTGAAAACAACCGCCAGGCATCATTTTCTCCATCAACGTCCTTTAAGGACTTGCTTGACTAGTAGTAGATATAGTTGATTCCTTCAACGAATTTGTATAATAAAAACTTTCTTGTTTTCTGGCCAAAATTATTGTGTGTGTGTGTGTGTGTGTTGTGTTGTGTCTCGTTTTCAAACAAAACTCTATTCAAAGCTAAACGTGCTCACGCGATGTCCAAGGAATCGTGTCAGGTGACATGTCAGAATATGAAAACCAATCACTATGATGAAGAAATGAAAAATATCGAGTCTGTCTTTCCCAGTTAAAACAGATCCTTTCGTTTGATTCCGAAAGTTCCGTTTGTTTCCTTATATAAATTTATTCCGAAAATTTCGTTTGTTTCCTTACATTTTACTTCCAATGCAGTGTAACCAGCAAAGGAAACACTGCTTTCGTTTTAGCGCGTTGCAAAAGGACGTGTTCTTATTGTTTGAACAGACTGATCAATATTGTCCGCTCTGCTTTTCTCATCCTTCAAACTGCCGACAACGTTCCGAATTGTTGGTGGAAGAGGTGTGATAAGTTAGAGTGCGCAATGCTGTTGTGTTTGTTTTTTCAAAGCAAATAACCGTCTTGACATTCCAACAATCTCTCTCTCTCTCTCTCTCTCTCTCTCTCTCTCTCTCTCTCTCTCATTGCAAAACTTATCAAGATATCAGGGCTAAGAATCAACTTTTACATGTGGCCGCCGAGAGAAGGCAAACCGTGCAGATCTTGTTATCCTCTGATAATGATGAAGTTCTAATTTCGCTCGCCAGGTATGTTGCAGAGGCTATTAACATCCGGAAAAAGAAAATTGGTTTAGTTAGAATATGTAGTAGTTATATCTATGAATAATATATTGCATTTGTATGCACTTGATGGTCAAGTTGAATATGAACAGTTTATAATATTTGTTGTTGTGGTTGTCAATTAGGCTAAATAGTAGAGGTTGATGATAGGGATGATAGAGTGTGGTTGAAGATGATGTATGTGTGCTTGTATTGGGCACATGCATCTATAAACAATTAATTCACCTTGTTCTAGAAAAGCTTATTGACAAGAATTGTTTTATTTACTGTTCATAGTTTGTTTTTGTTTTGTTTTTGTTTTTTTCGTTCAATACACGACGCTGCAATTGAGAATTATGTCCCCTTGACATAAGAGCTGTAGATAGGCCAATGTCAATAAATAATGTCTGAAGCGTCTCTCTCTCTCTCTCTCTCTCTCTCTCTCTCTCTCTCTCTATCTATCTATCTATCTATCTTAAGCATGTTTGTATTATTTTGTGTGTTATTTTCTTATTTTCTTACAATTTTAGCCCAGAGTGCTCGACGTAAAAACGTATTACTCCTTTACCACCTTGAAATAAATGTTCGTTTCATTTTGTCACCCGGGCCCCTACTCTCTCTCTCTCTCTCTCTCTCTCTCTCTAACACATACACACACACACACACACACAGATGCTGTGAGAGGGAGGCAGACAGACAGACAGAGACAGACAGAAGATAGATACAAATATAAATTGAGGCAGAGACAGAATCAGGGCACCATGACAGAGATATATAGACAGACAGAGACAGTGGCAGAGGTCGACCGACCGACCCCCCCACACACACACATACACACACACGCTGAGAGACTGTGAAGAAGACAGAAGAAGAAAAAGAAATAAAAGAAAAAAAGCATGACTGGTAGACAATTACTGATGGTCCCAACTGCATGGAAACCAATCAACGTTCGTAATCAACATTTCTCTTTTCAAGTGTGCCATTAATATGGTGATAGAAGAAACAGATGAACCCACAAAGTCTGAAAGCTGCTTCACACAACCATTCGACACGGCTGTTTGAAACACCAAACTGGATCACTGGGAAAATTGTTAGTTTGTTTTCTCGTTTGTTTGCTTGCTTGCTTGCCTGATTGTTTGTTTGTTTGCTTGGTTTTTGCGGCTCTGTCTTCCGTGCCAATTCAGTCAAATTACCCTCACGCCAAACTGTGAAGAAGGCTGGGATGGACTGGGCACACGTTACGAAAACCACAGTCAAGCATCGCCAGAGATGCCCTGGCATGGAGACCCCGATCGAGAAACACCTGGCGAAGGAACCGCCAGGCAGACACAAAGAAGACAGGCCTACTTAGTAGGAGCCAGGTAGAGGCACAGGCACGGGGTGGAAGGACTACTGAGGGTTAGCATGAGCCACACATAGACACAGGCACAGGATGGAAGGACTGCTAAGGGTTATAATGAGCCACACAGAGACCCAGGCACATACTGGAAGAACTACTGAGAGTTTGCGGGAGCCAGAGAGAGACACAGGCACATAATTTGGAGGACCATTGAGATATCGTGTTGTAGGCCTTTACCCCAAGGATACAGCAAGAAAATGAGCCTAAGCAGGAGCCAGATAGAGACAAACGTATAGAATGGAAGGATTACTGAGGGTTAGCAGGAGACAGATAGAGACACATGTACAGGATGGGAGGACTGTAAGGTATCGGGCTGACGACCTATACCCCAGGCAGACAGCGGGAAGATGGGCATTAACAGGAGCCAAAGACACACGCACAGCGTGGGAGGACTGGAGGTGTCGGGCTGACGGCCTATAACCTCAAGACAACCTGCACACCCCACAACCAGACGACCTTACTGACGTCACAGGGCAAGAGTGGTGCGGAGTGATGACTTAACTAGTGGCCACGCTTCCGCCGAGGCAGCCAGAGAATCTGAGCGCACGGGATCGAACCCGCTGGTCTAAAAATAAATGGACAGCGCACGCCTTCTTTGAGCCCTTTTGCTAACTGAAGTCAGCGTTAAGTGTTCAATCAGCCATTTTGCTTCTCGTGTCAGTATAGCGCGAAGTGGTGACTTCATATGTATAGCCGAGCGCTCAGCCGGCTTCACGGCCAGCTTTCACTTGCTCGCGGCGTTAGTTAAGCTGACATTTCTGTGCACCGTTTTCCTGTAATAACTTTGGTAAATAAACTACTGGCAGATTTCAACCAATACACAACATTTGGCATGTCGTGGGGGCAAGCATAACACGATTTCATCGAAGATACACGGTTACAGTTCAGAAACTACCACCAGTTAGCAGACGACTTGTCAACGGACTGACGGCCGGATACGAGAGACAATATGGCGTCCAGTTGGCTTCAGCTTTCCTGGCCAATAGCGATCCATGTACTCTTCGAACAGTGGATCGATCTGGGGTCTTAGTCCTTTGGATGAGACGATAAACAGATGTCCTGTGTTGTAGCATGAACTTAGCGGACGTAAAAGAACACATGACAATAACAAGGAATGGCCCTGGCGAAATTTATTTAAAAAAACAAAAAAAAAAACAAAAAAACTACCTTAATGGGAAAATAAATATACTTTCAGTCATAAAAGGGGGTTGAAGGGGGGGGTGGGGGGTGAGTGACGTTGCATTGTAGCAACGCACTTTCCCCTATGGAGAGCAGCCCGGATTTCACTCAAAGAAATATGTTGTGACAAAGAGTAATAAAATACAATACAGTACAAGACCGCAGCACCCAGAGCGAAAGACAAGAATGATCACTCAATCCCATTTTATTCTGCGTTCGAGGGCTGCAGCTTCCATGTTCACGTTAAAACAATTATATATCTACGAGTGGGATTTAACGCATGAGACTGCTTTTATAACATCGTTTCTTTGGCAGCCATCCAACGTTTTCGGGGATTTGCATGGTGGCATTTTTGTGTGTCTACAATTCACCGAGTGCTGTCATGATTTACGTGAGAATTAAAGTGCGTGTCTTATCGTCTGCAAATATATACACACGAACGGGATTATGGCATCAGCAGGTTTGCATATCTATGCCAATACTATTTATACAATACAATACAATATTAATGGGGGGAAATGCGCAGCAAACGAAAAGAAAATCAGTCAAGTCAATCCGAAAAGTATTTCTAAACAATGCAATACAACAAACACAACACAACACAACACAACACAACACATCACTCATTCATTGCGTGTTGTATTGTATTGTGTTGTGTTGTGTAATATTTGGAATTTTACGCATATGACAAGGTGAGGGGTTTTTTTTTTTTCAATATGGCTTCTTAGGCAGCCATCCTCCGTCTTCGGGAAATTGCGTGGTGGCATTTTCGTATTTCCACAATTCACCGAGTGCTGTCAAGATTTACGGAAGAATGTTAGTGCGTGTTTGAAAGGGATTAAGGCATCAGCAGGTTGCACATTTACGTCGACCTAAGATCAGAAGAAATACAATACAATACAATACAATACAATACAATACAATACAATAGGAAAAATGCACAACAAAGCCGAAGAAACAAAACCAAACCAAGTCAATCCAAGGACTCACTTTGCCTTGAGGCCAGAACTCAATCCAATACAACCAGGGTAGTGGACGTGGTGTTTTACTTATCTTCGATTTCTTTCCCCGAGGATTCTCAAGACAGGGAGATGGGGTGTGTGGAGGGGAGGTGAGACAGCTGGAGTGTTGTTCAATAATTAATCACTGCTAATTAACCAACGGTGGCAGGTGGTGGGTGGATAAACACTCACTGAGGGACAGTTGTCTTTGTGTGTGTGTGTGTGTGTGTGTGTGTGTGTGTGTGTGTGTGTGAGAGAGAGAGAGAGAGAGAGAGAGAGAGAGAGAGAGAGAGAGACATACAGACAGACAGGCAGGCAGACATAGACATGAGAGAGAAGGAGAGATGGACGGAGCGAGGGAGAGAGAGAGGGGGGTGGGGTGGGGGTGGGAGGGGTGCGCAGACAAACAGACAGACAGATGCAGACAGAGAGACAGAAAGACACCGAGAGACAGACAGACAGACAGACAGACAGACAGACAAAGAAGTCCGAAGCCATGAGCGTTAGTTCTGAATCTGTGTCACCGTCAGTACGAGGAGAGAGAATGAAGTAACGGGTTGATTGGGTTGAGGTGAGCTGTGCCGGATGCAAGACACTGACTAGAGAGAAAGAAGGGGCGGGAATCCCGCCCTTGTCCGAGGACGCACAACAGGGTTATGTCCCCTGTAATTAGCCTGCCACCTGTGGTCTCTGGCAGGGGTGTGTTCGCTGGCGGTGGAGGCAGCTGGGTGATGGAGAAAGACTGGGGTTGAACGTTGTCGTAGCAGCGTTGTATGTGTGTGTGTGTGTGTGTGGTGTGTGTGTGTGTGTGTGTGTGTGTGTGTGTGTGTGTGTGTGTGTGTGGTGTGTGTGTGTGTGTGTGCGAGCGTGCGTGTACTCGCGTACGACTGAATGACTTGTTTTCGTGATTGTAAAACGTCAATAGCAATAACCATTTTAAAAACAAAAACAAAAGAAAATGTTTCGTGCACTTGTTGACTTGACACTTTAGATTTGCACAGTGGGAAGGAATGAAAGAAGGGAGGAAGAAAGGTAGGAGGGAAGGAAGGAAAAAAGGATGGAAGGAAGGAAGGATAATTTCACAGAGTGAAATGGCCCCATCCCCTAAACCAAGAGCAGATTTGCACAGTGGGAAGGAAGGCAAGGAAGGAAGGAAGGAAGAAAGGATGGAAGGAAGGAAGGATAATTTCACAGAGTGAAATGGCCCCATCCCCCAAACCACGAGCAGATTTGCACAATGGGAAGGAAGGAAAGGAAGGAAGGAAGGAAGGAAAGAAGGAAGGAAGGAAGAACGGATGGAAGGAAGGAAGGATAATTTCACAGAGTGAAATGGCCCCATCCCCCAAACCACGAGCAGATTTGCACAGTGGAGAGGGAGGAAAGGAAGGAAGGAAGGAAGGAAAGAAAGAAGGAAGAAAGGTAGGAAGGAAGGAAGGATGGAAGGAAGGAAGAATGATTTCACAGAGTGAAATGGCCCCATCCCCCAAACCAAGAGAACTCCCATTACTGGACTTGGGTCCCAGCTCCCACATGTGAGGTCCTGGGCGACATTGGGACTGATTGGTAGACGATTTTGTGTTTGGGGGATAGGCCACCTCCACACCCGGCACTGGTTATGCCAGTGAGTGACAACTTACTGGGAATTCCGGTCACGTAATTAGGAAAGGACTCAAGCTATGTTCCTCTCCCACACTTTTCCTTTTCCTTCTGTGCATTTCCATTTTCATATGTTCAGAATATTACAATCTGAACAAGGTATTTACAGAAAAAAATTTAAGGAGTTCGTTAAAGCACACACGTACACACACACATATACACCCACCCACAATCACGAAAACACATACAAGCACACACACACACACACACACACACACACACACACACACACACAAATATGTGAAATGCTTTTATTTGAGAACATATGTTTATTACTCTTGTTTAATCAAGTTATCCGCGTGTGTGGGGGTGGGGTGGGGGGGGGGGTGCGGTGCGGGTGTGCGCTGATTATCTGGTTGTGGTTTTCCGCAATTCATCTTTATTCTTATCTTATCTGTCTATTATAATCAATGTGCAGTATAGTAGGCTATGTTTATTATAATTATATTCAAATAATGTTTCTTAATTCTTTCTGTTTTTACATTAAGAATACTAGTTATTACCTGCAGTGAGTGGATGTATGTATGAAACGATGTATATGATATTTTTTACATTTGTATCTTCGTAATATTTGTTGGGGCTGTTGTTGGCTTTTACAGTTATGGTCCCCATGTTGTTTACTTGTCTGTGTTGTGATAATGCACCTGACCAAATTTCTCCAGTTGGAGATAATAAAGTTATTCTTATCTTATCTTATCTTATCTTACACACACACACACACACACACACACACACACAACCGAAACACGGGTTATTACACAGACTCACGCTGTGTTGTAAAACACACGCGTGAACCAGAACAGGTCGAGAGAAACAAGCTAAATAACGGTAAAACAGAGACAAAAATCAAAGAATTTTCTAGTCACTGGGGGCGACACTCACTAGTCCTCTGTGGACAGAGTCCATCTTCTGAATGCGACAAATTTCCGAGTCTCTGAAGGTCAGACCGTACGTTAGCCAGAGGCCACAGGTCCCCCCCGATCAATGACGGTCAATACTTCCTCATTCTGTTGTTGTCATATCTGTTTAGTCAACGGATGCTGCAGTTCGTTGACCACTAAAGGCCAGTGTAGCAGCTTCTGTTTATATACCAGGGTCAAACCAGACCAGCCCGGATTTACCTCCGGGGTCTATGTGGATTGCACCCGAGCGTGATGACGATGACATGGATAGTTATGTAGCGCCTTTCCTCGGTCGGAGACCAAGCTCTAAGCGCTTTACAAACACTGAGTCATTTTGCACAACCTGGGTAGAGCTGATTGACAGCTGCCATCGGGCGCTGTTCATTCGTTTCCTGTGTCATTCAATCAGGTTTCAGTCACGCACACTTATCCTAATGCAGACATAAAACATCTTACGTGTATGACCATTTTGTTTATTTACCCCGCCATGTCAGCAACCATACTCCGTTTTCGGGGGGATGCATGCTGGGTATGTTCTTGTTTCCATAACCCACCGAACGCTGACATGGATTGAAGGATCTTTAACGTGCGTACCGGATCTTCTGCCTGAGTATACACACGAAGGGGGTTCAGGCAGGTCTGCACAGTATGTTAACCTGGGAGATTAGACAAATCTCCACCCTTTCCCTATCAGGTGCTGTTACTGAGATTCGAACCCGAAACTTCTGGTCACGACTGATCCACCCTCCCCCTCGTCCCTGGTTGGATTTCCCCACCTCGTAAAGGATACCCCCGGGGGGAAATTTGGCTCATTTAAAATCAATACTCCCTCATGTTTACTTCAGTTACGTTGTAATGGGGAGGAGGGGTGAGTAAAAAAAAACAACACTACCAGCCCAGAACCACACCCCATCCTTTGTCAACACTTTGATTGAACTCGTCGAAAGCGGGTGTTTGGGGAATGGAGACTAGCCCAGAACGACCTCTCTTCCTTTCTCAACACTTTTATCAAACTCATAGTAAAAGCGGGTAATTGGGGAATGGAGGCAAGCCTGCAACCACCCCATTCCTTTCTCAACTCTTCAATTAAACCCGTAGAAAGCGGGTAAATTCCAGCTGTGGTGAATGGAGACCAGCCCAAAACGACCTCCATTCCTTTCTCAACGGCTTGATTAAACTCGTAGAAAGCGGGTAATTGGGGAGTGGGGGCTAGCCCGGAACAACCCCTCTTCCTTTCCCAACACTCTGATTAAATAGCTTAGAAAGCGGCTAATTTCCAACTATGAGGACTGGAGACTAGCCCAGAACAACCCAGGGGTAAAACCCAACAGTGGGTAGTTTCAATCTGTTACACCGTGTTTCTCCAGTCAATGGGAGGTCACACACACACACACACACACACACGGGAACCTGCTGATTCCACTGATGGTATGATATGCGTGTGTTGCCCGTTGGGTTTTGCTGTCACATTCGTACAAAAGTTGACCGAAATTTCTACATATTTGTGTCGATTTTTTTTTTCTTTTTTTTTTTTTTTTGTGCCGACATGCTTCATAAAATGACAGATGAAATAACTTAATCGGTCAAATCAAGCCATAAGCCTTCAGATTATGAATCTTAGAATTCTAAAGTGGCCAGAAATGCGGAAAACAGGAAATTCAAAATAATTCAGTTTTTTTGTTTTTTTGTTTTTTTTGTTTGTTTGTTTTTTTATCCCGCAGGCTAAATGGGGCCCAGCGCCTTGATGCTCCCTTTGTGGTGCGGCATCCCGTGACCTACTTCCCTCAGAGTTAGTCTCTGCAAATCAGAATGTTTCAGTCTGTTGGCGCCACTCCTTGGATGGCACCTCTTCTCGGTTCAAAAGAAACGGTTTTCTCGTGTGTGTTTTTACGCTTCTATTATCAGGTCAACGGGTTTATACTTTCACGGTCTTTTAATGCCAAACTTCGATGGATCCAACATTTCCCCATATAAAGGATGCCTGGTCGTAGGGTGGTGTATTTTCTGGAAGCCACCTGTCATCAGTTTAGTGTCGGGGCACAGGCCTGAAGTGGACTCTTACATTTCCGCCCCCCCCCCCCCCCGCCCCCCCTCCCCCAACTCCCCTCCCCCCAGTATCATAATGTGACCCTTTTCTTTAGTTTGCAGAAATCATACTTCCCTCGAGGGTGCTTTAGATCCCCGTACTCAGTGTTGCATTGCCTCCCTAATCTCTTGACACCTCCCATGTCGATAGAGGTTTTCTCTTTTCACGACCACAAAACCACCAAGATCAGGCACTCCTCTTCTCCCACTTCATTCATGCTTTCCCTCAAGACTCGTGTCATCAAACTTCCCGCAGAAAATCACGTACGTCATTCGTAGTTTCTGTTATGTATGCTTCTGCGTGCGTGTGCGCGCGCGTGTGTGTGTGTGTGTGTGTGTGTGTGTGTGTGTGTGTGTGTGTGTGTGTGTGTGTGTGTGTGTGTGTGTGTGTGTGTGTGTGTGTGTGTGTGTGTGTGTGTGCATGTGTGTGTGTGTGCGTGTGTGTGTGTATGTGTGCATGTGTGTGTGTGTGTGGATGTGTGTGTGTGTGCATGTGTGTGTGTGTGTGTGTGTGTGTGTGTGTGTGTGTATGTATGTATGTATGTATGTATGTATCTGTGTGTGTGTTTGTGTGTGTGTGTGTGTGTGTGTGTGTGTGTGTGTGTGTGTGTGTGTGTGCAAGCGCCACACTTCCCTTGCCACCCTTGACTGTGCGTCCAGTATGTATCAGAACAGCATTTCCCGGGTCGACGGGTTAGACACAAAGGCGGAGATTATTTCGTTCTTCGACAATTCATTAAAGACGACGTTCGACGATTTATCATCCCGAAACATGCTGGTGAATATGGGTCGTTCTGTCAGAAATTTCTAAATGTTGAATTTCTCTGCAGGGTAGAAGTCATGTTCATGTTTATCGATTTTGATGATGCCAACATCATCAACACAGAACAAAACTGATCAGCTGGTGTGAAGCGCACTTGCCAGGCCACCTGTATCAACCCCACGGTCAAAACCTACAGGCCTCACAGAGGTAAGGACCACACAGGAACCTGCACAGTTTTCTTCTTTGGGGGCATGGTCAAATGACGATGAATTTCCGCAAACATGCTGTACACGGTTCACAAAAATTTATGGACAATTTGGAAATTTGCAGTTTTTCTTCTTTGGGGTATTGTGTAGTCCATTTCGTAAAGATGTTAGTGATGTTGTGTCTCTCAGTGTGACGCTGCGTTATCATTGTACATTATACATGTGTTGAGTATAACAACATTTAAATGTGCATATGTCTATGTCTCTTAGAACAACGGCAGATATGTAAGTCGGCCAATGTGTTCATATCTTCTTCACCGTTGGAAAATAAAGATTCATTCATTCATAGAGAAATGATGCTCGGGCTGATTTTCCGGCAAACACGATATACAGTTCTGACAAACAGTTTATGGACCACTTGGAAACTTGTACACATTTCTTCTTGGGGACGTGGTGAAATGATGATAAGATTCCGGCAAAGAACAGAGACTGCAGCATATGTAATAAGTACAACTCATAACCAGGGGTGTTTTCGTGCACGTGCACTTCCTTTCTTTAAAAAATAAAATCACGCAACTATCGGTTGCAAACCACAGAGTGACTGTCATATTTTAGCTGATATTTCATTTTATTCACACGCATGCTCATGGGGCATGTGTGCCTAGAACAGTCATTAATCTAATTAATGACAAGCTGCAGACCACAATAAACAACACCCCGCATAATTTCGATCATGTCTCTCGCTTCTTTAGCATTTTCGGGAAAAAAAAAAAGAATCTAATAAGGGTCCATGATTTTGCTTGTGTGTGTGTGTGTGTGTGTGTGTGTGTGTGTGTCTGTATGTCTGTGTGTGTCTGTGTGTGTTGTGTGTGAACTCTGTAGTTATTATGCACTGTTTTTTCCCCAAGCTTTGGCTTAATAAAATGTTGATTTTTGTTTATTAGCTGTTTGTGAAGCGCATATCTTCCAGCACCTCTCAGTCTGAGCTGCGCATGCCTATGAATGACTGGTGACTTACCGCTTTAATTTGTCCCTCTACATGAATCAGCAGTATAAAAAAAAAAATCTTCCTTCCCTCTTCTTCTTTATCATCATCATCATCATCATCATCACGATCGTTATTGTCATTATTGTTGTTGTTGTTGTTGTTGCTGCTGCTGTTATCATCATCATCATCATCATCATCAGTAGTAGTAGTAGTAGTAGTATCGTAGTTGTTTGCTTTGTTATTTTCATTAACACCTACCTTGTTCGTAATCCGGGGAAATCCGAGCATTGTAGGTGGAATTGACCAGCAGAATGTCCAGCACTTCTTGTCTGCAACACACAAACAAAAAAACACGTTGATGATAAAAATGATGTCTTTATCCGTCCATTTCCCCTTATCTCTCTTATTCTTATGCCTTCGTCATTTACTATTGTCTATAGTGTCGACCCTGTTTAGAGCGAGGTCTGGATGACAAGGGGAGATAAAGAAGAAGCAGAAAAGAAAAAGAAAAAAACCCATATATATATATATGGAGACAGACAGACAGACAGACAGACAGAGACAAAGAGAGAGAGAGAGGGAGAGAGAGATCAGAACCTGCAACATAGCAAAAGCAAATGATTGGCTATCCTGCTGCATTTCCTCATTACGTCCACGCACAAATCTTATTTTTCTTCTGCGTTCGTGGCCTGCAATTCACACGTTCACACGTATGTACAAGATTGGGGTTTTACATGTATGACTGTTTTTACCCCGCCATGTATGCAGCCATACTCAGTTTTCGGGGGGGTGCATGTTGGGTATGTTCTTGTTTCCACAACCCACCGAACGCTGACATGGATTACATGATCTTTAACGTGCGTATTTTATCTTCTGCTTGCGTATACACACGAAGGAGGTTCAGGCACAAGCAGGTCTGCACATATGTTGACCTGGGAGATCGGAAAAATCTCCACCCTTTACCCAGCAGGCGCCGTTACCGAGATTCGAACCCGGGACCCTCAGATTGAAAGTCCAACGCTTTAACCACCCGGCTGTTGCACCCGTCCAAGCACAAATAAAATCAGATCGTGTTGCTCCGGACTCCGCTGACCACACAATGGTCAGTGGACTGATCCGAGCGCAAGCTTTCGACGGAAAAAAACAAACGAAACCCTACGACAGACCTCCTGCTAAAGAATCGTGCTTAATTAACTTGAATTGAACTGCGTTCCCTTCCGAATCCACATCGAAGCCAGGGAAGATCTGCTACATGAAGCAGTGATTTATCAGCAATCACTCGAGAGTGAAATTGTATTGTATTGTATTGTATTGCACTGCATTATATTGAATGTCGCTTCTTCTTTTCTGTGTGTGTGTGTGTGTGTGTGTGTGTGTGCTCGCGCGTGCGTGCGAGTGTGGTATGCATGCGTTTTGTTTTTTGTTGTTGGGTTTTTTTTTTAAGTGCTCAGTACTTTGGCAGATTAAGCGTAAGAAATGCACATCATTATAGTGGTTGTCATAAACGTGGACATAAAGATATTCCAAAAGAACATAGGACATGCACAAGGAAGCCAGTCCAGGGTTCGGTTATTCGTTTGGCTAGTTGGTTGTAAGGTATTTTTTTTAGTTGGTTTCAAATCGAAATCAAGAAGACCAGTTCCACGAAGCAGCACGCAGTGGAGTTAAACAAACGTTAGTAAAGAGAAAGAGAGAGGGCAGCAAACAAAAACAACAGCCTACAGCGTACAACAGTGGAGAACAACAAACCTAAGTATACAGTCAGTAGGAGAAAGGGCGACGAACATGAAACAACAGCCTACAGCGTACAACAGTGGAGAACAACAAACCTAAGTATACAGTCAGTAGGAGAGAGGGCAGCGAACAGAAACAACAGCCTACAGCGTACAACAGGTGGAGGACAACAAAACTAAGTATACAGTCAGTAGGAGAGAGGGCGACGAACAGAAACAACAGCCTACAGCGTACAACAGTGGAGGACAACAAACCTAAGTATACAGTCAGTAGGAGAAAGGGCAACGAACAGAAACAATAGCCTACAGCGTAGAACAGGTGGATGACAACAAACCTAAGTATACAGTCAGTAGGAGAGAGGGCGACGAACATGAAACAACAGCCTGCAGCGTACAACAGTGGAGGACAACAAAACTAAGTATACAGTCAGTAGGAGAGAGGGCGACGAACATGAAACAACAGCCTACAGCGTACAACAGTGGAGGACAACAAAACTAAGTATACAGTCAGTAGGAGA